>NC_065513.1:13488484-13744454 GCF_006386435.1 Epinephelus moara
TGAGATACATGTAAAAATGTAAGAATTTAGTCACACGGATTTGTTTTTTTCATTGATATAAAAATTAATATAAAATACAGGCACATAGAAGGACATGGAATGATGGCAAATCTGGATAGCCCACATTGTCCTGAAAAAAACAAGATATAGCATGTGTATGTAGCCTTTATAATGACTGTGATATGAGCTTAAAAGTAAAGGCAGTAAAAATACCCCAAAAACGCCTAGGGCCCATAGGGTTAAATGATAAAAAAAGTTGTTTTCCCCACTCTTAATATTTGGGACACACAACATTTGGAACAGATAAATGATCACAAGGAAGTGTGCTGGAACATAAAGAAATGTGTACCGTATCTAAACAGATTGAGAGAGGGGGATTGAGCAGTGACAGGCAGCAGGTCCGAGCGGGGGAGAAGTCACAGAATGTGAACACATCCATGGGTGGGAAGGCATTAGCAGCTGATGTCACAAATGCGGGTGGCATCATGATTATTAACTGTGCATAGCTTCAGAAAGGTATGCACAATGACTCATCTGCTTTTTTTGCACCCACACAAATGTGAGTATATTGCAAACACACAATCAAACATGCTGATGAGAACACTCGCATAAATTCAAATACGTATACACACATTAATGTCTTTCATTACATCTCCCTGTCCAGGTCTGATGTTATGTGTAATTATTGCTCTGTTAACATAAAAAAAATAGAGTCACTACTTTGCCTTTTCCTGGCCGCTGCTGGGTCAGTGCTGAGAGTTCAGCTCGCTAATATGTCATTATATAATTCATACACAGGGCTATAATCAAGAGCTGCACATTTTTATACACCAGAGCAGTGAATATTAATCCGAAGAAAAGCCGATACAGATGTATTTAAAAATCACTGGAAACTCGGAGATGCTTTCTCTGTGGCTTCTCCCCCAGCTGTAATCTGAATGTGCTTTTAAAGAGTAAAGTGCAAATAAGGATAACGTTAAAATAATGTGATCTTTGAGGACAGTAGTTAAAGGGCACCATGAGTTGCATGGCTTTCTCATGCCACTACTTTCTCTCCACTACTTTTCAGAACTTCTCAATCCACCACATCTATTTGACAGCTTTGGATTGGACACTCTTTACAAACTCTATACAAAACTTATAATGAGCTTACCTTTTAAGAAATAATGCAATATAGATTACACTTCCCAATGGTGTGTAAATGGTGTGCTTCACCTCAGATAACTGCATCAGGAAAATACTTCTTACTCATTAATGAATCGGTAATAATGATCTAAAGATACATTAGCATACATTCACAGGGGCCATTTTTTGCATACTTTTATTTATTTTGATAAAAATACAAGCATGTAGACAGAGATGGGCAGCACTACAATTACATTTATTTTTAGCAAAATACTTTTAGCTATTGTGTTTGTGAATTTGAAATACTTCATGATTTAATGTGCCCATTTATTCTCAGATAAGACAATTTTTTATCCCCAGGATTAAACTGTAGAAAAAAATGTACAACAATTAGTCTAATCACTGTATTTGGCTAAATGCAGGTGAATCACATGTCATACCCTGTTAGGACCAACAATACTAGTTATGAACTACGTGTTTCATTTGTGTTCCCCTGGACTGCAGTGTTCGGGGATACACAAAGGAGAATACTTTTTTAGGTTTTTGTTGGTACGAGGGACAAAGTTGAGTTGCTTCTCTTTCTCTTTTACTATTTTGTACTGTGTCATGCTCTGCTGGGATGGTACTGTTTTGTGTCTTACGCACTCGTTCAAATGGTTGCTTGTTAAGTTGGAGATCTAAAAATCTATCTACGCCACTGTAGGTACATTACCACTCCTGAAAAAGGCATCTGCTAAATGCCCAGTCTTATTGTCATCTGAAAGAACCAGTGCATCACTGCATTACTCAGTCAATCAGTGGTCACATTTGCTACAATTACACTGCGCGTCACAGTACAGCTCTACTCAACTTGACTTGCTCTTTTTTGGTTGTCCATTCACAGAAGTTGTGGGTAGTGTCTGGTACTTTTTCGGTCGAGGTTCAAAGTGAGCTGAGACGATACTAGAGGGTGGAGTAAAAACACTGCAGACCACTGATTGGTCGGACAGAATCGTCACTAGAATCATCCCTTGTGCAGGATGGGACATACTGCATCATATATTTAAATAGCCAAGTTACCATCAATAGAGACCGCAATTTTTTATTCATTCACTTGACCCAGATTTTAGAAAATGGCAGCCTGTAAAAATATGTGGTGTGCGACTGACAAAGGGAAGACATCATTGCAGATGAAAGGATTCAGTGAGTGTCTTGCTGGAGATGATGTCACAGAAGTTTTATGCTGCATCAGTGTAGCAATCAGCGGGAAAACCCACCTACACTGAGTGGATACTGTCCGCAGTGAAAAAAAAAAAATAGAGAAGAGGACCCGGTATCAAAAGTGAGTCAACCGTCGGACCATGCAGTGAAAATTAGGCATTTTTGACCTACGGAAACCACCCAGCATGCACCCCAGTATTTGAGGATTTCAGGGTTGTTACCTTTACTTCTAAGATCAATTTAAAAATAGAAATAAAATTCAGAGTTCCTCCACTACTGCATTACACCATTAAATTTAATAGTGAAGGTTCCTCTTATTTCTACATTTTCAGCTGTGTGAACTGGTTTGTTTCTGTCATGCTTGCTTTAATTACTAATTTGTATTTTCCACAAAGCTGCAGAGTATTGAGTTTGGAGAGAATAAAAGAGTTTCTTGTCTGAGGTCTGAGTTCTAGTGTAACATCATCAGGAAGAGTCAAAACACTTTTATTTTTTGACACTGGTCATGATTGGTGGTCAGTCGCAGGGGAAAGAATAGCTGTGAGAACAAAGACCCACTTCACCTGTGGCAGAGAGATGAGTTGGTAGCTATGGAAACACAAAAAAACACTATCCATTATGTTTGGATATACAAGTATTTAGCGTGAGCTTTTAAGTACAAGGTTTGATTTGTACCTTAACTTAAAGGACTTCCTGCATCTAGATAAACATGTGAATAACGGTGCAGTGTTTCACGGCCACTGCATGTAGAAACTGATGTTAGTTATTTCTATCTCATGAGATTTTACAGTAGTATCATGCCCTTGTGATGTGCTTGTTACTTTCACTGCATAGCAGCTAGGCAGGAGAGAAAAAGGGAAACTGTATGGAGGCATAATGGCGCTCTGCCTCAAACCATTGATTTGATGCGGGTCTGAAGGGGCGAGGCTACGCTGGGGGACTGTGATCACAGGGGGCTGTATCTCTGTCTGTCTGTGGAGAGTAGAGCTATTACTGGGTTCACGTTTTACTATCCTGATTCCTGGATGCAGCCAGATACACACTCGTTGACACACGAAGTGGGGATGAATCTAGTAAAGCCTAGATTTGAAGAGGTTTCCAGCAGGGTTTTGGACAGGGGTCATCAGAATCAGGACAGAGATTATGTGGAAAATGTCGGATTGGCAAGGCAACCTGTAGGCCAAAGAAATCCAACTGTAGGATCATGAAAATGTCAATGAATTTTTTTTTTAGGCTGTCTGAGAGAGAGAGTGGCTCCAAGTATTTGTAACATTTGGGGACTCTGGATTGGCACACTTTTTTTGGCTACAGCAGATTTAAAAAGTTGCAAAAAACCACATCTTATTTAAATTTAGGTATCAGAGCATCTGAGCGGACTGAAAAATTTTTTTTCCCTCACTCATGGAGCTGTTCGTTCCCTCTGCTCTCCCACTCCAGGTCACTTGGCTCAATATCTCTCCACACTCAACTCAGATTTCACCCCGCTCCACTCAGATCACTTGTATTTTAATTTTAGCTTGTATGACTTTTCAGTTTCCTTCTTTTTTTTTTTTTTTATTATTTTTGTTGGCTTTTTTGCCTTTAATGACAGGACAGAAGGTGAAATGGGGAGACAGAGAGAGAGTGGGGGACTGACATGCAGCAAAGGGCTGCGAGCCGGATTCGAACCCGCGGCCGCTGCAGCGAGGCAATGCCTCTGTACATGGGGCGCCGGCACTATCCACTACGCTACTACAGTTTCCATCTGAAAGTACTTTGTAAACTCCATTGTCAAGCTCATGGCAGCCAATTTTGGACAGAAAATAGTGTGCGTGAGCAACACTCAGATGCATTCTGGGCCATTTCTGCAAACCACAGATATGTTACATTTGCAGGTTTTAGCATATATATAAATACACACACACACACACACATACACACACACATATATACATATACATATATTAGGGGTGTCCCCGACTAAGAATTTTCATAGTCGAACCTGATTTGACAGATTTTTCCTTTAGCTGACTAATTGTCGAATCATGTTGTTTTCCCCCTCACTGATTAATGAGCTTATATGCGTCAGTTTCCGCTCCAGAGAAAAGAGCAAAAACACCCAAATAAACAAATTCAATTCTTCAGTTGGCATAATAAGATAATAATAATAAAAGTAAAAGGGTTATCATTTTATCTTTACCTTTATTCCTTTCACTTCATCAAGGTATGATGCTCTAGATGAGCGTAGACGCGCTGCAGCCTCATCCATGTCTTTAACAGGAGTCGTTTCTGACTCGTCAGAACTTGCCATTTCATTCACAAATAAACATCCAAAAACATCATCAAAAGGTTTAGAAACAGTTTTCCTTCTTTCTGACTTCAAGTTACTTCATATACTTCATACTTAATCAACTCAGGTTCATACAAGTTCATCCACACAGACCGTGCGTCACCGCTCTCAATTGTTTGGCCATGTCGGACAAAAAGTAGCCAAATAAAAAATCAGAGTCTATCAAGGAAACAATCAGCGGTGAAATTCGTTTCAAGACACTTCAGGCAAACGAATAATAGGACATTCTCATCTCCATCCATCCTTTTCCTTATCTCACTCATTAATCACCGTAGGCCTCGATGCTGCTCTGATGGTCCTGCAGCGCACTCACTCACCTCAGCTTATGTGGATCGAGCAACTGGGTGATTTATTCATGCGTAGTAATGATTATGCCTACTGATTAATCGCACGCATCATTTTCAATTTTTTATTAATAGAAATTAGGCTGATGTTTGTATCAAAATAGGCTATATATCATGATTTACTAGAAAACAAATACATTCTATGTCAAATCAAGATGTTCAGCAGCAGTGAGCACCCCCATATAGTCAGAATGGTACGGTCTTGTTTCATAACAACATTTTGTGACAATTCGACAGCGAGACTGGCAGTCGAATCAGACTTCTACGAATCGAATCACCGAATCATCGACTATTCGGGGTCACCCCTAATATATATCATATCCACATTATTTAAGTGACAAAATAAGCTGACTTTTGTCGTCTGGAAGTGAAGGGAATGGTGAATGGTGTGTCACTAAGGCAAGTCGCCTGCCAGGCAGCAGACCACAGTTGGAAACCAACAACATGGGTTGTTTTTTGGGCGACCCTTATGTGAGTGTGAAGCTGTGTTTGTGGCACCAACTCTGGGTGTTTTTCAACGACACATCATGGTGTATCCAAACTGTATTTAAGCCACCAAATCTAGGTGTTTTTCCAAGGGCACACCATCAGGAGAGGCAAAGCAGGCAAATGTTTGGGGCCCCCCCAAAAGAATTTGGGAACACTTATATTGGCACATTTTTAAAAGACAATTACTAACCCTAACCCACACAAGCCTTCCATAAAGGCACTACAGTGCACCATCACTGCCCCAAAAATGCCCAAGGAGTGCAGACATTCTTTCACGTGGGTCACGAGATACCTGTGGGATTTCTGCGTTATGGGACTCCGTTTTTCTATTCATCATGTGAGAGGGACGTGACAGGAAAAAAAGTCAACAATATTGAGTAACATTAAATATCAGTTTATTTCCACAGAGCATAGGAAGTGTATGCCTGTAAGTATGAGCACACATCTTGTTTTATGTCAAACATGTGAAGTAAAATGGATCATTTGTTAAGATAAAATTAGCACATTTGCAATGCTAATTTCCGTAATGGTGTGTTAATAGTAATTCCTGTCATGGATTAGCAATGAACTGAGTTATGTGACATACTATTGCAGCAGTTGTATTCAGCATTATGCCATAATGATTCAATATGCTTAGTTTTTTTATATGACTATGCAGTCCTAATATGAATAAACACTATATACTTTATTTTTTTAAAAACGCAATATGGAAACAAGATGGGACAGGAGTCATTGTTCCTGGATTGGGACAGGACGGGACATTTTTTTGTGGAAGTGGGATTGGACAGGAGTGGAAATCCACTCCCATGTCACCCTCCACTAAGTAGACCCCGCTTCAGCTACCTAATGACTTTGATAGATGGGCTGGTTGGGCTTTATTGCCTGGGTCCCCCCAGAGTATAGGATCACTATTGTGTTCCTTTACCTACCTTTCCCTGCTTTCCAGTGGCTTTTGTGCCACCAAATGTGGGAGCTTTAAGCCAAAACACAATCTTGACTATAAATAAGAGGGATTTTTGTGCCTAAATCTAACCCCAACTTTACCACAGCATTGTTAAGAAACGTAAAGTTTCGACATATCAACTACAAAATAATGCACATCTTTAACATAGCCGCGGTTTGAAAGCACATAGTATACAAACATTTTATCTGGCAATTGGTTGTGTGACTGATTCCAGTTGAAACAGGAAGGAGCGGGAATTAAGGCAACACTCCAAAAAAAAAATCTGCTCTTCTGCTCGTGCTCCTTGCTCACTCGTGTTCCACTCACATGCTCTGGCACTTATCTATAATCCATGTTAAAATGCACAAATTGCTCAGTTGTAGCTTGAAGTCTACAGCGTTACGATTACAACCCATAAAAGTGTAAAATAAGTTTTTCTTGAACTGTTCACAGATAAAGTGACAGAATGCACAGACGGATAATTTAAACATTCTCTCATTGATCTCTGAGGCAGCAGCCTGTTCTCTGTCTGACTTCCAACTCAAAGCTTAAACTAGAGAGACTGAGCCAGAGGCCATCTGCGAGATGTTTCCCCAGACAGGACAACACTATGTAAAATGTAGTTCATATTCTTGATGAACAGATGGATGATATACAAATGTGCAACATGTTTTGTTTTTGATTAGTAAAGCTGCAACAGACACAATTTACAAGCAGCTGTTCTCCAACAATTAAATTCTTGGTTGTTTAATTTGCTGTTTTGTAAATGTTAAAGAAAAAAAGTACCAAAGTGAAATCAGCTGTCCTTAAAGGAATAGTTAGACATTTTGGGAAAAAACACATTTGGATTCTGGATTCTGGATGAGAGTTGGATGAGAATGATTCATACCACAGTCATGTTAGCTTAGCTTAGCATAAAGACTGGAAACAGGGGCAAACAGCTAGCCTAGCTCTGTCCGAAGGTGAAAAAAATCTGCCTATTCCTCCCATTGTATCTTGTTCATTTAATGTGTACAAAAATCAAAACCAAGATTCCAGGAAGTGACTGTGTCCGGTTAAAAAAATCCACCTATAAAACTGCAACGTGTCATATTCAATCTTTGGTATTCAGAGATTAAATGAGGGGGACACATAGAGGTAATTTGTGAGCTTTAAAGATGGATTTTGTTATAACTGGACAGAGCCAGGCTATCTGTCTCCATCCATTTCCAGTCTTTATGCTAAGCTAACTCTGCTGCACCTACAACCACTCTGACTTCATATTTACCACACAACCACTCTCTCATTGGCAAGAAAATATAAAAGCATATTTCCAAAAATACCCTTTAAGGACAGACTGTCATGGGCTGTATTCAGAGATAAGGCATCTAAAGAAGTTTAAAAAAAAAAAAAAAAAAGCATTCACATACAAAAATGTGGTCCTGTGTCATCCAAATGTAATCTACTAAGCATCTGATAAAGTTGATTGCACTTCTATGCGCTGGAAAGATAATCCTCTTATTTCTCTCTGGATGTCAGAGGAACGCAGTAGCAAGAGAGCCCTCGAGAATCACTATGTTTCTAACTGCTGACTACTTTTTTATTTACTCCCCATAACAGCGAGAATGCAGCTAACTGAGATAATTAGCTACTGTCAGTGAACAAGTGGCTACAAGTGTCAGGGAAGATAAAATAAAACCAGTTACAGTGCCAATTACAGAGTTTTAACCGCACATTAAAGTCCATGGAAATGAATAAGGAAACCATTCCATTTTGTCTTATTGTGTTCTCTCCAAGGAACAGCAGTAAATCATATCTCTGTACTTTCCGACTGCTAATAAGCTGAGCATCATTCAAGGCCTAATGGACGATACAATCAAACTGAGCCAAGGAGTCGAGGTTTAAGTGTAGTCTGCGTGACATACTGTATTTCTGGGGGCATCACGAGAGAGACAGATGGATGTCTCTTTTAGCATATTTTATAAAATCAAATTAACCTCTCCTCTCTACATCCGCTTTGCCGTAGATTGTGTTACATAATGCATATGACCATGGAGGAGTGTATTAAAATAAATCTTAGACTGCTCATCTATAGTAATAAATGGGCATTCATTTTTTTAAAAACAGCTGTATATAAAGATTAAAATCAGGACTTTGAGATGGACAACTATTATTATAAGGTTGCAAGAATCCATAAAACATTGACACCAAATTAAAAGCTGAAACTGCACGCTAACAGTCTAGCTTTGAGACTGTAATTAACAACGCTTTGATCATGTTTATGCTTAGAGAGGAATAAAAGGGGCAAACGAGAGTGTAAGTAAAAGACTGGGGACTGAATAAGCTGACCCATTAATTAGCACCGAATAACAGATTGAATGAATTATTGTAATTTAATTCAGTCATTCTACAAAGAAATAATTACCACTGCATGTATAATGTGGGGAGTGGGAAACGTATTGTGATCACTGAGGCTCTGTTCTTGTCAATATATTCCTCAGTGGTGTGAGCTTGGCCTCTATTAGCCTTCCAGCGGGGTATCTGATTGAGAGTATTTAATATTCCTCAACATACAATTAGCACGCCAATCTTACCTGTAAATCAGGGTGGTAATAAAAGTAATCAGCGGATGAAAGAGAAAGATAAATAACATTAAATGTAAAATTAAGATTATTTTTGACTTATTAACTCAGCTCCCGAATCCATGGAATATAGATACATATTTTATTTTTATTTTTTTACCATGGAGTCTATGGAGTTTTATTTGTGTCTAAATTGTGAGCAGTCAATGGCACGTTTTAAACAGAAAAAAGCAGTATATAAATAAGTACACATGCACATACAGTATATAATCATCCAGTCCATTTATATCCAGTATTCAGTATTTATTTATTTGCATTAATTGTATAGTTTATGATCTAATGAACACGTGAATTGCATACATATGTATATAGAAATTTAATTTTTTATTTTATTATTATGATCGTCATTGGTCATTGGTAGATTTAGTTTTTACTAAACAAAAATATAAATGCAACACTTTTGTTTTTGCTCCCATTCATTTAAGTGAAATATTTACTTTTTTCATAAGTTCAATGAATATATATCTCTCAAATTATGATCGCAAATTTGTCAGAATCCGTGTTTGTGAGCACTTCTCTTTTTTCTAAGAATAATCCATCCACCTGACAGGTGTGGCATATCAAGATTAGTACACAGATGTGCCTTGAGATGGTCACAATAAAGGCCACTCTAAAATGTGCAGTTTGATCACACCACACAACGCCACAGATGTCACACGTTTTGAGGGAAGCCTGTCATTGGCATGCTGACTGCAGGAATGTCCATCAGTGCTGTTGCCCATAAACTGAATGCTCATTTCACTACCATAAGACGTCTCTAATGTTGTTTCCCTCAATTTGGCAGTACATCCAACCAACATCACAACCGCACAAGTCAGTTACGATGACAAACTGCTGTCAGGTGCTGGTGGCTGTGCAAATCAATTGTTGCATCAGTTGTTCAGGTGGCTGGTCGCAGATGATCTTGCAGGTGGAGATGATCTGCAGTTGTGAGGTTGGTTGGATGTACTGCCAAATTAACAGAAATGACAGTGAAGACAGCTTACGGTAGTGAAATGAACATTGAGTTCAACAGCTCTGGACGTACAACTAAAGCAGTGTTCTTGCTGTCAAGGCCTCTAAACTCAGGAGCAGTCTCCCTGTTGAAATGCGTCTTGCAGCCTTACTGATTTCTTTTATGTTGCTAGTAAAAAATTATTTTTATAAATCTGCTTTTTTTTAATTAACTTTGTTTGTTAGGCCTGTAGCTTTTGGGGGTTGGGGGTGGATTTGTATTGTTTTGTATAATCTGTGGAACTCTTTGTAACCCTGTTTTAAATGGTGCTCTATGAATAAAGTTATTATTATTCAACATTAACGATGTTTTGACAAAAAAACCTAACAAAGAACCATCAAGCGTGGCATTTCCCTCTTTCTTCTTTTGCTGCGGTGTTCTCATCTGATCGCATTCGATGCGTCCACAGCGCCCACTTCAGTATCAGACATCAATGGCTACTCCCACACGGAGACCCACTCAAGTATGCACACATTACTTGTTGCACACATGAAGCATGGGGGACAGTTTCTGAGGGGAGCCTGCTGAGAGCTCTACAGTGTTAAGGTAAGATAACGTCCTCAAGAGAAACCTCTGTCTTTATGTAACTATATCATAACTTATTTTTTAACAATAAATGCTTGTGTCTCTCTTGCTGAACAAGTTTTACTGTGATGCATTTGCACTGTAAACTGTAATATTCTAATTCTAAGAACGGAGCCATAAATATAACGCCACACAATATATACTGAAAGTAGGCATCGAGTTGCAAAGAAAAAACATTCCCCTATGTAACAAGTAAGCCAACAGTATATCTGTGTTGCTGCCTAATTATATATGAATGCTATTCCTGGGTGTGCAATGCTGTATTTCCACAACGAGAGAGACTAGAAGGAGCCCAGGCAGATGATAGGACCCCCCATGGAGCTGTGTGGGAACGATGGGGGGGCTGGATGTGGGAGCTATGCACCACTCTTCTCTGCTCTATTACAGCACTGCCACCTCTCCGTGCACCCAGATCTTGGCAGCGGTGTTTGTTAACAGGACCTCAGTGGGCCGCTGGCAAGGCCACACACTCCAGCAGCTAATAAAAATGTAACAAACATAATGGGACAAATTCAAATCGGCAAGCTCAGCATAAGAGACATCGATGTTTGACACCTTGTGGCACCGTCGGGCTGCCTTAATGAAAACGTGAGGAGACTCCTCGCCACATGAAAACAAAATTAAACATTCACAGTGCTGTGCGTTGCTTTCTGTCTTTCTTTTTTTCATGTGTATTATTGCATCCAAGGGGGCTCCAGGAAGTCTCCGCTGTTGACACTATTAGCCACTTTAACAGGAAAGAAGACAGTTTGTTTTTGGAAATGCACAAGCAATCTGCTGCAGGTTGCCAAATCACACTGCCACCTCTCACAGACTAAAGATAAACAAACTACAAAGAAATTATTCATAATGACTAGGAGACATCTGACAAGATTTATTTAATGCACGTTTGAAGCTGCTCTCTCTCTCAGATACGTTTAGTCTTAATCATCTATATCTGCTCCCCGGAGTGCTTCTTTCTCCCACTTTCAAATGGAGAAGCTGTTTTAGGAAAATGGCTTATGGCTTCAATGCCTGCCAATAAATGACAAGGCGTTTTCTTAGTCTTTCATCACATATTCTTCCCCTGCAGAAGCACCCCAGTGGCTGCTGATTCAGTGCCTGTTTATAGCCAGCGATGATGGCTTTCAAATGAGATTGCACTATAATGAATCGGATATGAGTGTGTGACCACTGAGTTGATCTGTGTGTGTTGCGGTCTTATACTTAAGCCAGCTTCCATTTATGCTGCTGTCTATTTTTCAACCTGAGCAGTCATTCATGTATTTCTATGAAGTATTAGATCTATTGGGATTTTTGTCTCAAGACATTAGTAGTCCACTGCGTCAGGTTTGGAGCAGCTTACATGGTGAGATGTACTGAAGTACATTTAAGTACTGCACTTAAGTACTGCAGCTGTCTGACAGATTTAGTTACTTTTCAGATTTGTCTTTCATACCCTTCCTGTCTAGTGAAAAACCTGTTGCTCAAAATTTTGTGATTTTGAAGTTTGAACTGAAGGAAGTGCTCCTTTATGGGCTGAGAAAATTCAGGCTCTTAGAATCAACATTTAAAAACTGGATCAGCTGAAAAACTCATCGTCACAAAGCAGAAAACAGGGCTGTTTTTCTGAGCTGATAAAAAGTTGACTTTAAAGATAAGTAGTTCTCACAGAACAGAAATACTACAAACATATGAGGTTGCTGTAGATTAAGCTACCAACAGTAAATAAAATACCTTAATCAACCATAAACATCCACAGAAGTAAAATGCAACATATACATTCATGCAGCAGTAAAATCAAATCAGAACATCATATGTAATAGTAAAACACTGACAGGAAACATTTTTCTGCAAAGTGAGGAGCATTTTCACAGAGTGGACTCTTGTTATTTCCCTTAAAATGTCTGACCTTGACTATACTGACTTCAATCTGTGCAGAGTTTGTCACTAGAGATGTGTTTTCACATTCCTTTACTGAAGGGGGCAATGTCTGTGCACGTCCCTAAAATCAGAGATTCCAACCTCGGCCAAGCAAGCTAGATTAGGGTCGTCAGTAATATGAAAGCCAATCGCTGTTCAATATACAGTAGGAAACACATATTGACGTGGGGACATACTTCAACACAACACCAGCAAGGAAACCTGTTTAAGCTCATCCTGATGACGTGAGCTCAACATCCTCTTTTGCTGTCTGTATCAGTCTGGACTCGGCGCCGCCCCAAACATTTTCCAGAAATTTGGGGCCAGTTAGGGATCCTCAACTTCAGCAGCCAGTCAGGGACTGCATTGTGGTTGATGATGTAAAATGCAGGCCACAGCTTGCAGAGCAGTAATGATGGCTCCCGAAGCAACAAGCGCTAACTTGTTAGCAGAGTAAACACAACAATAAGTAAGTTACTGCAGTAATACAGTGAAAAACAACAATTAAACAGGAACAAGAGTATGCACTCAGGGGGTTTCTCCTAGAGGGAAAGAGGATTTCGCCGTTTTTCTGAGTGGATTTGGCAAAAGCTTGATTTATCAACTGGCTCCGTTGGTGATGAAGAAGACGTTCCCCGGTGTTTTGTTATGTTGATTGACTGGAGGAGTCTGTCTGTCAAGGTGAGCACTCCCGCCTACTCCCGCACCAAGTCCAGACTGATACAGAGAGCAAAACAGAATGTTGAGCACAGAGTGGAGAGTTGGCATTTGCAAAATGAAAGTTTTGATAGCAAACACACAAACAGACACAAAAACACAAACAGTTTTTGGATGTAAACCAGATGACATGAATATTTTTCACTATTTTCTTAGGTTCTGTATGTAAAAGAGAATGTTTGGATTTTTTTTCATGTCTATCTCAATACAACACTCATACTACATGTAAATTAAAAGGATTACAGGTCACTGTGAGCGTCCCTTCTCTCCAGTCTGGAGAGAAGGGACTGGAATGTTATGTAATGTTTTAATGTAGATAAGACAAATCAAATAGGTATCTTCATCCTGGTGATCACGCGTAGATTTATTGCTGGTGCTGGGTCCCAGCAACAAACCTACATGCAACAGGACGTATTGCTCATCTCAGCAAGGACACAGCTTGTCTGTGGAAACACAAAGAGGGAGTCTTGCACTAAAAAGAGTTTGAACTTTGGAAGACACCCACCAGATTTGGCTAACTGCTAAAGCCTCATATTAGCTTTGGCTGAACTTTAGAATGCATTTTTGCACAGACTGAGGACTGTGGATGTTTCTCCCCATGTCTTATGGTGTGGTCATTCTGTGAAGGAATCACATCACGATCAGCATGGAGAGAAGAGATGACTACAGCAACCCAGATGGCATGTGACTACTGTATTAAGATAGACTTCCAAAATCGAACCTATCCTTTAATCAGTAATGAAAATAATCATTAGCTGCAGCTCTGATGCTCTCTGAAACAGTATGCAAATCTACATACTGTGTATATGCTATATATAGACAATATGATGACTTATAGTCAGATAAGACGGTTTTTGACCCTTGTTAGTAAAATTATTTTATTCCATTCTATTCTATTTCCGCCTGTGCTGATATTTTAGGCCATTGCTTCTTGCATATATTAGTCACTGTTGTCCATCAGCACGCATAATGAAGCGTAATGGTAGATAATTTGTTCACTGATGCACTGCCTTGTAAAGACGAGGCAAATTGATTCTATCACAGTTGCTCATACAGTAGTTTTAGTATTCACGGTGCGAGCGTGGCACGGTGCTCAGACGTGTCAGCATACATGCACAAACACTTCTGTACACAGACAAACATGTGCACAAACACTTCTGTACACACACAAACACGTGCACAAACACTCCCATACGCACACAGACACACACGCATACACAATGTGATTGCAAAAGGCTGACAGTTTTATTGAAATCTGTTTGCAAACAAATGTTTGGTGGAGTGTTCTCCAAGGGAGACAAACGATTAAACAAACTGCATGCAGAAGACCAGCAGTGTGAATCAGGTTGGCAAACACGTCAGCCGAAAACACTCAAACAGTCATGCGCATGTACACACAACACACCTGCCATACATCTGCATCACACACACAAACACACACAAGCATATTAGCTCAGCTTCCATATCCTTTTACAACACACAAACACACGCATACAAACGTAGATGAAAGTACAACCACAGCAATAACAGTTATTATCTCCGCACTGATGACAACACAGAATTTTGAGTCATTGCAACCAATTTTATTCCAATCTTTCCCATTTCAGTGCCTTTTAAGGGGCAAGGTAAATGACGCCCAAGGCAGCGAGATCAAACAAAGAATCTTTTGGAGACACTTGTTAGACCTGAATGTAAGGTCACTCGCAAATGCACTCTCGAGGCACTACAAATCAGTTTAGACAAAATAAATTTATTGATTGCACAAGAGTCTGTTGGAAGATGCAGAAGGGGGCAGATATTTTAAATTTTCTTTTGGATAAAGGGAAGATAGTTTGACTTTTTCAGGAGAGCCCAAGCAGGCCTTTTATCTTTTTGGCACCCCAGATTAATGTTTTATTTCAACCTTCCCTGTGAGATTTATGGCAGTTTTGAGAAACACAGTGCAAGAAGACCTTTACATTTATCAGTTAAAAGAATTCATTTTTCACTAGCCATACCCACTCATCCCTAAACTTTATTCTGTATCATAACAGAAAGCAGAACCACACTGGGGTGTCACATAAATTTAATATAATTCAGCATCACACATTGTGAACTTGTTCTAATCAGTGAAGTGAAATGAAACATGATGACCAAGGCTGTTTACAGTCCAATAGGTTTTAATATTACAGACTGGCTGACAGACTGACCTTATACATAATACTCAACACCATTGTCTGATCTAAATCATATTTATTTTTATGATTTGGATGGGGTAAAATGAAAATAATGCAACGGTCTCGCCGTGCAGAACCCAAAGAGCTGCCATCTGTGCCCACTTCATTCACTCAGTGGCAGTATAAAAAAAACTTTTTTTTCTTCTTTTTTTTCGGTTCTGATGCCTATATGATGAATATTGTGTTGTTAATTAAAGAGAAGTAAACCATCTTAGGTTCTTTATGCTTTGCCTGTTTTAGTTATTAATGGTGAAACAAGCTGTACCAATACTTTTGTCTTACGAGTATTTTAAGATGGGGGAATAAGTGTTGTAGTTTTTTCTCTGTCATGGAGAGAAGTAGGAACCCCACTGATTTTGCACATCAGTCTATTAACTGATCTTAAGGATTACTGCATGTTAATAGAGAGCTGTGCAGTGTCTGATTAATTAAAAAAACTAAAGTGTTACATGAGTCAGTGTCAGTTAGGGCTGAAGACTACAACTTAAAAAAAAATCTGGGGGTGTGTAGCACAGGGCTGAAAAATGAAGCCAACAAGTGCCAAAAACAGCAGTTCCACTGATGGCCACTTGAGGCTGGCTCCAGAAACTAGTCAATCCCCATTGACTCCCATGTTAAAATGCCCAACTTTACAGCAGAAATAAACATGTTTACAGCCTGGTACAAAATGAGTTTGGTGTCTATAGCTAATATCCCCCGTACTGACAACCGTACAGGGAGTGAGTTTTTATACAACTCACAAATTTACATTTTCTTCATGCTCAAAGTTAAGTCTGATTAAGGTCTGGACTTTGAGGGGACACTGTCTTTGAGGCAAATGGCTGAAACCAAAATGCCAAACTCGAGGCTTCAGAGTGGGAGTCCAAAAACGAATAGGTGACATCACCCTGGCCATGTGGATTTTTTTTCAATCTGTGGTGTGAAGTTATAAAAACATTAGCTAACATCAGACCTCTGCGGCCTGCTCCTCATCTGCTTGCGGTTAGCAGCTCAAGGTTACATTAGCGACCAGCTATGAGAGTAACACATTTGAATCTCCCAATGAACTGTTGGCAGTCACGAAGAAATATTCTGCTGCATCGATTTGGATCTTGGGTTTTGAGTCTGACAATGTTTAACAGGTGCAAAGCAAAATTGCTTACATTTTTAAAAAAAGTGAAACATAAAGTTTTGCCCCCTTCCCACTCCACTCACAACTCAGCGTGTCCTCAATGGTTCGTAGGATATCTAACAAATTTGTGCCCCGTGAATGGTGTGGTCACATTACGTACTCAACTTGAAGCTACATACCTAACAGAAATTACATATATGTTAGATTTAGGAAAGGAAATATGGTGATGACGTACCTTCAAATAACTCAAAGTTCACTTGGTTTTACAAAGGACACAAACGCCGGCCTCCTGGGGGAAAGTCCTGAGTGTCGCCCTTTTACACTGTCTGCTAAAGGCAGGGATGTCACACCATTATTCTGCCTCATCATTCTGTATAAAAGGTGCACAATCATAGAATAGGGGAACAGAGCTGTCTCGCCTTTAAGCCGGCAGTGAAGATAATGACAGTGCAAGGTCAACTGCTATAAAACAGGGATGGAAAATGATTGTTATTGCCATGGTTTGCCATCGTTATTGTTAATAAAGTGTTGCCTGATACTTATGTCACACAAGAGGCCGACACTGTCGTGTTAAACGTCACACCTTTCACACTTATTTTGCTTCCAGAATGCTTGCATGCTTTTTAAAATCACAGGATGTTTGACCCATCCACCACCCCAACCTGACTCCTCATGTGGACTTTCGCTCTTTACATTCTTCTTTACTGTGATTAGCTCATTGGTCACATGATCGCAGGTTTCCCGATTACGTTGGTTATACAGAAAACACTGGCTCATTATATACAAATTCTGATGCATTGCATTTCATAGGTATGCGTACAAATGGTGCATGAGAACAGCTGGCTCCAGTGGTGTGAAAGTGCTCCTTTACTTCAATACAGCAGGGGGTGAGCTTTTTGTCTGTAAAATACTAAGAAGTGAGAAATACAGTATGCTAGGGAGAATGCCTGCTCTTGTGCAGTGTTGTGTTACTTAAATCGACTAATCTATTGTTAAAATGATGGCTGAGCCTGACCAGGGAGGACAATGCACATGTAATGACCCTCACTGTACAGTGACTCATGCTGTATGGCAGCACTGCACCAAGACGGAAAATAGAGCAATTTCCCTTTGTGCTCTGGGGTTTTTTTTTTCTTTATGCCACGAGAGACTGCAGGAGGAAAATATCCTTTAAATTAATTTCCTTCATTGCATTTGATTTGCATATGAACCATCTAATACTGAGAGATAATAATGAATTATCAATGACATATAACAATCTTAATTGCTTGCGCGGTGATACCAGAAAACATATTATGATAATGAGTCCAACTTATACATAACTTGCATATTAAATTTAATGGCCTCACTCTCCTAAGTGCCTTTTCAATGTCCTTTCCTTCAGTCGACTCCCCTGCAACAGTGCAGAATCTGCTGGTGTGCAGAAATGTCTTCATTCTTTGAAGACATTACAGCTCAACTCCTGCTCATGATAAAACAGCTCTACAGTAGAGTGTGATGTGATACTGTTTCTCATCCAGCACAGTGAAGCAAGGAATTATCAAAGAAGGAATACAGCAAAGGAATATACTGCTGCCAAAGACTTAATCCTGTCTAATCCAGCTTTGTTCGCAGTAATTTATATTTTGATGATGTCCTTTGACATTGACAAGACATTTTAAAACCACCATAAGATGTTATGTATTATAATTCCCGGTATATTTAGGAAATCTTCAATCTACAAGATTTATATTGCCTGGTATTGAAATGACTGCAGGATGTGGAGAATTGATGGACAGTAATTAACTGTTTAATGGTGTAATGTTATGGCATTATTGCATCACCTAGAATTTCTTACTTCAGAGTTTTTAGAATTATTTTTTAAATAGATGATGACTCCTGTCACTTCATGGTAGTTTTCTCCCAAAAGATTATTTAGTTTAGGCAAAACCTGTCTCCCACTAATTAGATTTACAATGCGACTGGTTTCTTTGCCAAATACATTTTAAGGAAAATGTTATTTCTGCTACTATAATGAGAAGTTTTTTACTGCATTGCAAAAGTGCAAGACTGTGACGCAACAGACCAGGGTTCGAGTCCTGTATGTGGTTAGTTTAGGCAACAAAAGAAAAAACTTTGATTAAGGTAAGGTAGAGACTGTGGTTTCAGTTAAATGTTAATAACATGTTCTGTCCCTTGCCTCAAGTCACTGTTGAGTTTTTTAGTATTTCTTATTTATTTTTCTTAAAGATATTTTTGGGGGGCATTTTTTTGCCTTTAATTGATAGGAAAGCGAAGTGTGAGGTGGGGAGAGAGAGAGGGAGTGACATGCAGCAAAGGACCACAGGCTGGAATCAAACCCCGGCCGCTGCAGCAACAGCCTTGTACATGGGGCGCCTGCTCGATCCACTCAGTCACCGACGCCCGGGTTTTTCAGTATTTAACTAAGACTGTGATCGCTCCCTAAACTTACTTAATGCCAAGTGCAGATTACATGATATCAGCTCAATTATAGCCAGAGCCAACCGTCCTATGGTCTTGGCTTGGTGCACGATAATCTATCATTTAATCCCGTGTACTGAGTCATAGTAGAGGACCATCAATGCTACAACTGGGACGCCTTACGACATCCCAACAGAAAGTCTAGCATGTTTCATTTTTTTGTCTCTCAGAACTCTTCCCATCACATCCGTCACTTTGACGGATAGGAACACAGAGCGACCTGCTGCCATGGACAACTGTACTGCAAAAACACCCCAGCCTTTGTGATATTTCCTGTAGGGACTACCACGACAGAGTGAAAAAAGGGAAAATGCTGGGGTGAATTATAAGAGACACTTCAGCAACGCTGTGAGTACTGCCATTAGCCTCAGCCTAGCAAAGAATGTTAAAACCTTCATAATGGGGAAGGATTGGGTCGACAAACATACCATAACATTCACAGATAGTGGCTGGGCCTTTACTTACAACTGCAGAGGGTACCAGCTTTACTTTTAAACAAACTACACTGGACACAGGCCTTTATTCATACACACAGGCCTATATTTCTCATTTCCTCTGTATTTTTTTTTAATCTGCTCCTGTTTGCCCTGTTAAATTTGATGCATCATGCTCCTTATTATTTCGATAGATAGAATCCCTTAATTTTCCCAAAAAAAAAACTTTTATTGTGAAACATTAACAGGAACTTGTAGAGAATTTAGTAACTTCCACAATTTAAATGCAGTACTTCAGATGTAGCTCCTCCCACTTTCTACATTACTACTAAAACAGTTTGGTTGGGACATGATCACCCATAGTGACATAATAATAATAATAATCATAACAGGACAAGAACACTACATGACATCAAGCACGTGAAAGACGACAGCAATGACTGGTCGTGGACCAACATGTAGTCTGTCATGTCTGCTGTCTGCAAGATTTTATGACTCCATAATCGTCCAATCTGACTTAGTGATTGTCAGAACGGACAAAAAGTCGTGTAGACTGAACCAGGCATTAAGTATTAAGTTAGTATTTCACTGCTGGTAAAACGGTATTCTTATAAAACCGGGCTGGCTATGCGTTACAAAGACACAAATACTTTTGAAATTGGTGCTACGTGACCAGAGACAACTGAGAAAAAGGGCCATGATATTTGCTTTTGCTCCAGAGGTAGAAAACCTACAACTGCCCAAATGCACTGCACCAACGCGACCAACCCGGTAACAAACAATCTTGAATTACAGATAAACAGTAAGCTAAAATATGTTTGTGAAAACATTTTTGGGCAAGATATAAGCAGCACAGTAACAGAATTCTTTTCGGCTTTTTACAGTTAGACCAGAGTTTGGTCTGCGTCTGGGGGGTCGATCTGCTTCTATACTCTTTGTGTCCATGGTGGCAAGCATTTGTGAACGCGGAAGTACAATCAATGCTTCGAACAACAACCCTAGAGCCAGCGAAAATCTGCTGGATGGAGGGAAGATTACCAAAGTTAATTTCCACATACTACCCACATTGTTATGATACAAAGCTTGCAAAGAAAGAATCCCTTTAAGTGCTACAGGCCTTAACATAGCAAAAACTTTCTTCGAATCATGCTTTAGCTGCAGATAAACTGCAGAAAAACAAATAAAACTCACTGTTAGTGAACATGTAACATTCTGTATGACCTATATGTGACTTGTTCCTCATTATTTTTTCAAAAGCAAACAATTTGCAAACCTATGATTCTCTAAAAGCTTATTTGCTGTATTATATAAATATAGTTTTTTAGAGGTTTCGAGTGAGCCATGTAGATCCTAACGCATCTTGTCTTGTCATAAATTTAGTTTGTAAATGATGATAGGCACAAGGCTTTTGTCGTGTGAAACAGCATCTCTACTCTCACTGTAAGATGTCATTGGTCCGACAGCCCATTGGTTCAACATCCCATTAGTCCGACTGTCCGGGGTGCTGAACGGCTCGCGGCGGGCGTATGGTACGCCGCGACCGGCTTGAGGCGGAGCAGGCTCACGGCTTATGTGTTTGTCACTTTCTTTTTCATTTTAACCCACACCATGATCTTTTCCTGATCCTAACCAAGTGGTTTTTGTGCCTAAACCTAACCAGACCTTAACCACAGGGCATCATGATGATTTCGGAACGGACTTCGGAACAATGAGTTTAATATGGTCGAACCAATGGGCTGTCGAACCAATGGGCAGTTCCCAGATTAATGCTTTATTTCATAAAAGTATGTACATTTTTATGATGTTGATGGAGATGGTCTGTTTAGGGCAATGTGGCCAACCTCTAAAAACCCACAGGGAACCCTGTATGAAAGCAAATGTTAGACATGATCCTCTTGATCTTATCAGCAACTGAATACTGCTGAATGTTAACATTATCTTCCATTTAAAAATGCTACTGAATTTATAGCAGTGAAATATCTGACTTTGAAAACAGTCTGTCTGAACTGATATGGTTTAGATTCTAGTAAGTATTTTCAGGTGTAGCAGTCCTAGTTTAATTCAGACACCAAAATTCGACATAAAAACTTTGAACTTCAACATTAAGGCTGCCCGAAATCAATCTCTCTCTTATCATGTTATGCTCTGTCAGTCACATGATCCAAGCAGAAGGCCTTATCCTGATACTGGTGGCAGGAAGTTTAAGTATCAAATTGTTTTTCTGTTTTGTTTTTTTTCAGTATCTTACTTAACTTACTTCAAATAATCCAATTTTAGCATATAAATGTTTTTGAAATTTTAAAATCAGACTTTGACTGATTGATATGTTGATATGATAGTTATATTTTTAATATTGGAATCTTTCATTTGAATTTGTGAACACACACACACTTAAAATTACAAACTGTGAGAGGAATTCAAACCAAATGTTTTTAGAAATTCATCACAGTCAGAGAAAAATGAGAGCTTGTATGATCCTCTCATAAGCATTTGGCAAGCACTGTAATTACTCCACTTCTAACGTACCTTAATCTATCAGGGGCATATTTTTGAACACTGGTACACTCTTAACTGGATCTCTCCACCTTGGCAGAAATACCACGCAGATAATGGTGATGCATCTTTAAAACATGCAAAAATTAAACACTTTGATCAAAAAACACAATAGTCTTTTACATATTTATTCAGTCAGCCTTCTCAAGAGTTAAATCATGTCATTTTTCTCAAGTGGACGATAGCTTATCAAAAGGAGAGAGGACAGGAGATAGAAATGTACTCACATGTCAGGACGACTCTTGACAGTTATGAAAGCAGCAACTATCTGACACTCCACACCAAAATCCTTTTAGATACGAGCAAAATAAACTACAGTAAAATAAGTAAAACTTTTTCGTTTCTGAGTGACACAGCCTATTAACACAGAGGAGGTCAAATCAAATCAGAGCCCATCAAATTAAAAGTAGCATGTCAAGACAGAAATACCCCAGCAATGCATACCATGCTGAGCATCCACAAAGTACTAAATTGGCCAGATGATTGGCTATTAAAATATGTGAAATTAGCTTTTCATTGCATAACATCTATCGCAGCATGAGCCTTTTAGCATAATGGATGAGATGAAGGTGAAAACTGAATCAGAGAAGAGGAAAGAGTTACTGAAGGGCTCAGAGGCCAATTTAATTTCATTCTAAATTTGTCCTTTTTTCATCCATGTGCAGAAAGAAAGTGAGCATTCTAATCCAGATATGCTGTTTACCTATGCTCGTGCTGAATGAGGTACAAAAATGAAATGTGAAGGACTTGGATTTTTCTGTTAAATGTACAAAACTGTGGCTCTAATAAACATTTAAAACTAAAGTGGCGGAAGGTCTGTTTGACAGATTTCACAGGATCATAAGCTCATGCTGCATTCAGGGCTACACAGCCAACAATGGCTAACACAGAATTGTGTCGTACACAGATGATAATGATGTTGTGAATATAGAGATCAAAGTCTTCTCGCTCTGGTGATTAAGCGTCCTAACAAATGCATGTATGAGGACAGCCTTATCACCTAGGACCACACAGAGGCCTTTCCATATCTGCTGCTCTCAGATGGCCAACCTGTGCCCGCCATGCGCTGTGCTGCCAAATAATAAAAACACCACAGGCATTGCCTCTGTGGCCAGCCTGGCCTGTTCATTTGCCTGATGAAAAAGAGTTTCTCAATTTAGAAAAAGAAAAAAAAAAAGTTCCCAATGCCTTATCACCTCAGGACAACTACTCAGTAATTAAATGAAGCAGAGGAAGGACAAAAGTCTGGAGAATTTGTTTGGCTTGTTAAAACTTCACATCCACTGTGAACGTGTTTACCAAAGCTCCAATTCTGAGCCTACGGCACAATTTATGTATCTTTTTTGTTAGCTGGGTAAATGATCTTCATTAGTAAACAACTGGAAAAGGAAAATAAGAGTGGAACAGCTTTATATAAACATTAATAAGTTTCATTTTAAAGTTGCCTCGGTGCCTTTCACCTTGCCTAAGCAGAAAATACTCCTATTCAGCATACAGCTTGTTTTCTTTATACGCAGGCTGACAAATTGGCTTGACCCCTCGCTGCAGCTTCTCGGAAGGTTTATAAATGTTCTGAACCAGCGTGATTAAGATCGGCTTCAGTCATTACACTAATGGACATGCATTTTAATTAATGACATCCTCATTTGCATTGCATGTTAATTATCTAAATCATTTTGTCTCATCTGTTCACTGTAATTAGTACCTATCAACAGCTTCACTGAATCAAGCTATTTCCAAGAGATAACCCTGCCACTTTCCTAGTTCACTGTGACAGAAATGCTTGGTTACCTGGCCAAAGTTATTATGTTTAAGGTCATATAAAAAAAACAACAACATAACTTTATAATCTGGTTGGTATGAAGTTGTTATGAAATTAATTATTTACTTAATCCATAATAACTAAACGTGTATGTACTATATTACAAATTATTATTATTATAATTATTATTATAAAGCCCAGTATTCTATTGGATTTAATCACACAGCATAATAACTGCTCTAATGTGTTATATCTTGTTTGTTTAAACCAAAGTGTGAACAGGAGTTACGTGCACGACTATTTCTTGGCCAGGAAAAATAACTTCCTTTAGTCTCCGCTGGTTGCCTAGAAACTGCTCTTGGCCGAGAACTAGTCACGTAACCCCCTATAAAGGTATGTCACAGTTCAGAGAAAGAAGGTTCATTCTTAAACGCCTATTCAGGTGATATAACATACCCAGTTAAATTCTCAAGATAATAATAAATTAATGTTTTTTTTTCTTATGGCTGGTTCATGGTTTGGTCCCTAGGATGTCTTGTCATTTGTACTGTAAGTGTCTTTGTGTGCGGACCACAGACTGTATAACAAGATGAACAGTGCATCGCTTCTTACCCCCACTGTATAAAAAACTTAAACAAGGTTTCCAGGATACCGGCATGTCCATCTTGCACTTTTGGAACCAGAGTCTGGAGCTGCAGCTAATGTGATGTCACCCATTGGTTTGTGGACACTTGTTCTGAAGCCTCAAGTCTAGCATTTCGGCTGTCCATCTTGTCTTTGGAGTCAGAAGAGACCATATTTAGACGAGAGGCTGGCGCGGTAGAGGAACGAGGGGTGGATCTGACTGAGAAGCCGAGGACACTCACAGTGTCACTTTAAGCAATAACAAAATGTTAATGGGGAAGTTTTGTTAAAATTCATTCCTCAGACAGTTGTCATGAAGGGGTAAATTAGCTATAGAGACAAAACTTTTTTGTATCAAGCTGTAAACATGTTTATTTCTGCTGCAAAGTTAGGCATTTTAACATGGAGGTCTACGGGGACTGACTGAGCAAGCCTCAGGTGGCCATTGGAGGAACTGCAGTTTTCGGCACTTCAGCACTGGCTTTGTTTTTCAGCCCTGGAGGGTCCCGCTTATCATACACCTGTCCAGCCCAATCTCAAGCAATGCCATTGATCTCGAGCACACCAATTGCCGTGCAGAGCTGTCAGTCATTACGTCACACTCCCTTTTATAGCATCAAATAACTAATTAAGCCAAATTTAGCCAGCAGGGGGAGATGTTTTAGCTTCACTTTAGGGGAGCAGTCACATTGTCCATCTTTATATACAGTCATTGGTGCTGACTTGTCATTGTTATATGGAATGTGTGATGGTCACTTGACTGAAATAGTTATAGAATTGAATTGACAATAGTGCCAGGAGCGGATTTTTGTTACTTGTTCACTCATTCTGCACATCCGTCTGAGAAATGATAATGAAATCACTTTTCTAAAATGAAGACACATGCCTTCACAGATGTAGTCGTGTGCTAAATATGTGTGAAAGTAAAGTTAAAAAGCCAACTTTCCTCTAACTTTCCATCTCTCATCACTTGTCTGGAATTCCAATACAACCAATCACGCAGTAAAGTTGTTGTGATTAGCCTGTGTTTACGTTGCTGTTGTCAGACGACTCCACGATCAATACTGATTTGATCAACAGTCTCCGTGCAGAAGCACAGGAATTGCTATTTACCTTGGTTAACAAGTGGTGTTTATGAGCTGCGGTCAAATCATTATTTCATCCTCATTCAGTTGTTTGATATCAGAAAATGAAATAAATAAATAAATAAATAAGTCAATGTGAACAATTAATTTGTGGTTATATATGAGACAAAGCTCTGTAACGACTCTGTGATGCCCAATCTTAGTGTTTGCTTATAGAAAGAGGAGAAAGAAGAAGAAATTTAACCATGTTTCAGTGTGGATATATATTAAAAAAGAAAAACTTTAGTGTCAATACTGCCTAAATCTTTAAGGTAGACTGAAATTGCATGAGTCAATAGACACCAGCTGCATTTCCACAGTCTGAGACTGAGAGAGAAAGTCTGCAGCCAGACGCTGCACAGAGGAACAAAAAGAAATTTCTTACCTGAGAGTAAACATCTCCACAGGAGAGTAGGCTGACACAGTGATAAAAGCAGAGACAGTTTCCCTCTGTCTCATGGGTGTGGCTGGCACCATGACCATAAAGTTATTATCCAGCCTGTGTTCAGCGAGGGGTGGCGGAGTGGGGTTCTGGTAGAGCCTCACGCCACCGATCCTCCGCAGCGGTGTGGAGGTGTACGAACCAAACAACCCTTCCTGGCTTGAGCGGATGAAGTTGTCCTTCCTGGCCTCCTCTGAGTGGCACTCCCCTGCTTCTGTGGACTGCAGCATGTAGTAGAGCTCCACTGGCGTGCCCTCAGACACTTCGAGGTTCCTCTGGCGTCCCGGCACCACGCTGGGTGGGCTGAACCAGCTGGCCAAGGGCTCCAGCTCAGCCACGCACAGCCCCAGCCCCCCCTTCAGCTGGCAAGTGCCACGCACCTCCTGGGTCTCATGGAAAGCAAACATGTGCACGCAGGGCAGCTTGTCAATGGTACTGTAGTCGTCCCAGTCCCTGCCTGCGACATAAAACAGCACCTGGACTTTGGGCTTGGCCAAGTGAATCCTGGTATTCATGATAAAGGTCTGAACCTTCCAGTTGAAGGTAAAAACAGAAGAAGCGGGAAACGTTCCTGGGCTCTGTAGGAGCTCTAAAGGGACAGGCTGCTCCACAGAGAAAGGCCCGTAGCTAGTGTTCATGGAGGGCAAACTTCTGGCCTGGTATATGAAGAAGGGCTCAGTTCGTGACATCAGGCTAGAGTTCCTCATGAAGTCCTGGTTGGCTTCCTTTAGGAAGAACGCCAAGTCTGCATTGAGCACCTGGTAGTTGACCGGCAGGTATGTGGGGATGGAGGAATATCTCTGTAATCCCTCTAAGACTCGACAGTCGGCTACTAAAAGACAGAAAAAGAAGTGATGAGTCAGGGCAAGCTCACTCGCTGTACACAGACAGTCTTTAAACAAAACAGAAGCTTTTGCTATTTGAAGCAGTGAAAACATGCACTACACTCTCATGGTAAAACGGATGTGTGAGGGTAAAGCTTAAGTCCGACTAACGTCCAATGGTCACTTCACTGATAGTACTGTGCTCCTCTTCACGGTCACAGTTAGGCACCCAAACTACTTGGTTATTGTAGGTTTAGAAAAAAATAATGTTTTGGGTTAAACTAAGTACGTTTGTCATGTAGCTTAAGTTACATAAATACTTAACATTAGTTAACTTTCATGCCTTGAAAAGCAATTGGTTAGGATGATGTAAAGACAATGGCTTTGGTTCAAAAGATCACTCACATCTCGCAGGAGGTTTGTGAATCTGGGTTTATCATCGAGACACAACCTGAACTCCTCCCCACTAAAGACTTTGTGGCTCTTTATACTACTTCACCTGACTTCCTCCTTTGTTCCCATCATAATTACTCCCGCCACAACAGGTTGTCATCTAACAATAGGGTTGCAATAATATGCTATTTGCACAGATGTGAGGGGGGACAGTCTGTCCTATTCATAATAAATGTTTTCCTACCACTTACAATCTCTGCCTCGCTCAAACCATTATGTGTCGCTGGCAGTGCAGATCAGGTTGTGAGAGATCTGAAGCGTAGTGAAGTGTTTGTGTACTGTAACTAAACAAAGCAGGACAAAGAGAAGACCCAGACATCTGGAATAAGTACTGAGAGTTTTTCCATCGTATCATAATTAGTGCTGAAACAATTAAGCAATTAATCAAATGATAAAACAAAACTAATCAGCAGTTTTTACAATCAATTGATGAATTAAGTGTATTTGCTGGTTCCAGCCTCTCATTTGCTGCTATATCACTGTAAATAAAGGAAAAATGGGCTTTGGACTGCCGAACAAACAGTAAAGTCATCAGTCTGAGTCAGGGCTCATTAATACTACCCAAAGATATCTGTGTGCAAAACTGACTTGCTAATTTTTTACCTTCAAAAACATATAAAATTACAAAAATATAAAATATAAAATTTACTCAGATTGTCGACAACATCATCATCTATATATAATAGTAGACAACATGTTACTCTACATTACTTTTATTTTCAAATACTGACTGCATACACTGCAAGTTTTTTTTTTTCTCATGTATAAATTACTGTTGTAAATTCTGCTACTGCAAACTGCCTTGATGAGAATTAGTTATTGTTTAACAGCATTTTTTGACCATTTTGACCAAGACCATTTTATTTTTAAATGCAAAAATGACTAAAATCCACTGGTAAAATAAATAAGCTCCTTGAGGTTAATTTGTAATTTGCAAAATTGGGCAATATTTGGATAAAACTCACTTACTAAACTTGCTACATGCTGTATAATCGAGTTTTCATTTTGTGTGCTATGTGAGACTTTGAGATCAAAAGTTGTGAACACTATTTTGTGTAAAGTGTGTTTTTTGAGTAAACTCTGCCATGCAAACTGAGCCAAAGCAAATGTGAAATATTGTAATATTGTACTTAAGCATTGTAGTTTCAAAAAGTCATTTGTAAACCCACTGGAATCCAATTATTAAAGTTTGAATTATAAGGCCCATGGGGGTCCGGTGCCGCAGGGTAGTTGCCCGTTTTGCCCGGTTGGTAATCCAACCTTGGTCGACCCTCAACACTTTTTTGGTACTGACAGATATGTGTCCACACCAAGTATAAAAATGTGTCAAGAATTAAAGGTTACCACTGAATGCCTTATAAGATTCATAATCTAGTTTTCCACCCTTTGATCAGATAACTTTGCCAATTTGATTTTATGACGGCAAAGTTCTTGTATCTGCAAATGTTTTTATGCAACACTGAACAATTGAGAACATTTGCTTCCTTCCACAACAAGATTTTGGAGAAAAATATTTTTTATATTGAACCTCAGCACATTGAAACTGACCAAAATAAAATCTGGTAGGAAATTCTGAATGAATCAGTTATGCATACTCTGTCAAGGGTCCAGTAAAAGGGGGGAATGTTATCAGTTATGTTTAGACATACAAACAATTAGTATGACTGCTTACAAATTCATCTAACATCATAATCACAATTAAGCCCGACACGTGCAGTTTAGCCCCTTTCAATGTTAAGAACCATCTCACAGTACAAACTCCTTTGTCACCGCCCATGGCCCCACTGGTTGAGAAACAGCACAGCCCACATAAAAAAAAAAAAAAGATTTAATCACAATAAGAGTGGGCTTTGACCTTCTTCTCAAGAGCAATCTGCTGTGTGATTACACTCCCTCAGCATACCCCCATCTTCCTGCAAGCTGCCAGCGGATTTCTTTCCTCTGATCACCCGTGTAAATCAATGTCCCAACAGTTTACAAATCAGACAGGGATTTGTGATTCATAGTGCCCCTCATGACCTCAGTCCTGCTGTCCCACTGGGGGATACAAGGGTGCACGCAGGCTCTAACCCTCAACCCAGGGGCAGCATCGGTGCTACTTACGGCATCAGTTAGCTGCGTCAGAGTAAACACTCGAATCCGGGCCCTGTGTTTACGGCAGGGAACACAGACTTCTGAGTAGCAGAGCACCACAGAGCAATTTGTATTTTCCCTGAACAAGCAGGAGCCTTGTGTTGTTGGTTGGCAAGAGCCGTTGTTGTAAACGTGGCATTGCGCTGCCGACAAATGAAAAGCTTGATAGTCCGGCAAGACAGAACAGCGAGGAACAAAGTCATTCTCTGGGTCCCTGGGTAGTAATGTTACTCTCACTCTCATGTCTGAGCCCCAGTGTCTCAGGTAAAGTCAAAGAAAAGTGCTCTCTCCACAGGAGTACGCTCTTTAATCCCTGTGTTGAAATGTGATTTACTGTTTTCACAGCTGACAAAAAGGATTTAAATGCGCGCACATGTGTGCTTATACAAACAAGTTGCAAAATAATACTGCATACATATAGCTCACTCCTCATACATATACAATACATATTCAAATGCATATGAAAGATTCGGTGTGCAGGATTTAAGGTAGGGATCGACCAATTATCGATAATATCTGCCGATATTCGGCATATTTATGATAATCGGCATCGGCGTTTTTTTTCAGCGATAAGCGATAAAATACGTTTATTTTAAAACACGCTCCTCTGGCTCTGATACAGCCTCTCTATGCCGGAAGTTCCACTCTTGGCTGTGCAACAATGTCCCGCCTACAGTCCCCACTGATTGGTTACACAAGTGAAAGCCAATCAACACTGAAGCTTCTACATGCAGCCCCACAGACTTGGAAGAGAAGCAGACTGCTCCATGAGCCATTGCAAAAAAAAAAAAAGATGTAGCCTAATCACCAAGTCATCAAGTGAACATGACCTGGAGCTCCTTTACTTAATAAAAAGAAGACTGAAGTTAACTCAAAATATAACTGGCATGAGTGCCACAAATGTGGAAAAACAATTAGCGCATGCTCCGCTAGCATAATGCTAACATATAATGGAATTCTTCATAGACGCGCTAGCAGAAATTAGCATCGGCGCCGCAACGGCATTACAGTGACAAACAATAAAGTGCAAGTGAGCAACATAACATAAGCAAATAAACTCAGAGCAATACATTTGTACTTACAGACATATGTTTCCTGTGCTCTATTAAACTTTAACCTTTTTGTTGTGCACTACTGCAAGTCTGCATATTCTTCTTCTAACACTACTCAACACTGAAAAGGTATGACGACTTAAACTCAACTCGTGCGCCACCTAGTGGTCTGGTGGAGCCGCTGCATCAAGACAGGCAGCACAATTATATATATATTAGGGCTGTAACGGTACACAAAAATCACGGTTCGGTACGTACCTCGGTACACAAGTCACGGTTCGGTTTTTTTCGGTACAGTAATGAAAAAAATAGACAACTATTAAATATCTTTTACTTATTGGTAACCTTATTAAAACATACCACCACAGCAGTTAACTCTTTTTACACAATTTTTGAATGAAACAAATATATATAAAATCCTGCTTTTTCACATTGTTTGAATGAAAATAGAAATATAAAAGTGAAAAATAAAATCCTGCTGTTTTTTTAACACATTTTTTGAATGAAAAATATAAATATACATTTCTGCTTTAACAGTTTTACTCAATTAAAATAAAAAGTATAGTGCAGCTGGTCAGCTTTAAAGCCTGCTCAGATTCAGTTTTACTAGGAACTTACTTAGCTTTCCCACTTTGTTAAAGTGCAGTAAACAAAACATGCTTATATCTAAAGTGCAGCTTAAACAATTTTACTCAACTCCAATGGCGTTGGTTATTTCTTTAGCGCGATGGTCAGGGAAACGCTCTTTCTTTTTAAACGACGACGATATCGTAGTTTGCACCAGATTGCTTTTTCTAGTCGTGCCGGTTAACGTTCAAACTCGGGTGGTGTCGCTTTAGATGCGTTAGCATGTTAGACGTGTTTCCAAGTACATACCCGACCGCTGTTCTGCAGTGTCGGCACACTGCTTTTGTCTTGTCCACTTGTTTATTTCCATCTTCGTATTTTACCCTGAAACCAAAGTGTTCCCAAACGGAGGACTTAAGGTTTGCGGGTGGGTCTTCAGGTTCGTCAGGCTCACTTGCCATGTTGTCAAAATGCGAGAATGCGCTGCACAAAGTGAAAGCGGAGATTTACGGTCGGACTCGGTCCGTCACTCAATTATGTCCGTCGGGGAACTAGATATTTTAAATGGTTCGGCTCGCAAAAACGGAATTAAAATAAAACAAAATAAAATAATATCCTGCGCCCAATAATTCGGTACAGGGTCGTGCCGAACTGAAAGTCGCGTACCGAACGGTTCGACACAAATACATGTACCGTTACGGCCCTAATATATATATATATATATATATATATATGGCTATGGGCAGCTCCCTGCACTTTTCATTTTCATCTGCTGTTCATTGTACACTGTACTCCTACAGTTCAGCGTTTTACTTATTACAGTACTTTAAAGCTCATGGAGTACTTTTATATTTTCCATTCATTTGTTTACTTGTCAAAGTTTTTTTTCAAAGTGCTGCTGGCATCTCCCTGTACTGTTTCACTGGAAAAATTCTCAGAACAAATATATGCTTAATTGCATTTAAATGTAGTGCTTTGTCAGTGTTTTTTTTTTTTTTTTTAAATTCTGTGTCAACTATGATTTTTACAGCAGACATATATCGGTTGTAAATATCGGCTATCCGCATCTCTGTTTCATAATAATCGGTATTGGCATCAGCTCTGAAAAAAACATATTGGTCGATCCCTAATTTAAGGTGGTATGCTGGCAGTTTGTGTTCACAAAGATTACCACCTCCATGTTTGTACATTTGTGTTTTTGCGTCAACCACTGTTAGCAGTCCCTCCATGACATTTTTTTCTTTCTTTTATGTGACACTGCTTTAATCAGTGTTTTAACTGATTTAAATCAGCGGGTTTGTTTTGGACAGGAGACCTCTGTGCGTAATTCGGCCCCTGGTGAAAGTCTCCTGAACGTCTGGATCATAACGTATCAGCTAACATAGGTAAGCACACATCAAGCTACAACATCTGGTGCTAAAAAAAGAAGCCAACAGCTTGGTTTCTCTAATGGCCACTTGAGGCTGGCTCCAGAAGCCAGGCAGCCCCCATAGACCCTCATATTAAAATGCCCAACTTTACAGCAGAAATAAACATGTTTACAACCTGGTACAAAAAAAACAGTTTTGGTCTCTACAATTAATTTCCACCTTAATGACAACTGTATGGAGGGTGAATTTCTATGTAACTCAACTCTCCCGTTTACATTTTATTAAGGCTTTAAGTGAAGCATAATTAATTGCGGGCTGCTTTGAGTGACAGGCTATTTGAAGACTCAGATAGTGACCTTCTCAGTCAGATCCACCCCTCACTCTTCTCGTCACTTCTGGCTGCAAAATACCAAGATGGTGACGTCTGAAATGCCAATGTAGAGTCCAAAAACCAATGGGTGACGTCGTGGTAGCTACTTCTTTCAGTCAAAAGAAATACTGATTTGTAACGTGACCGGAAGAGGGAAAGAGGAGGAGACCTCTATGGGTAATTTGTCTCCCGGTAAAAATCTCCTGAATAGTGAACACTGAAAGACTTCTAACTGGGATAAATTTCAGCTGGTTGCAATCTGCAATCCTAGATGCCACTTAATCCCCATAAATCTTACACACTGTTCGTTTAAGTTACTGATTTTGACCAGATCCACCATTCTGCCAGATTTTAATTGTGCACCATAGAAAGGATTTCAAAAAATGAAATTCTAAAAGGTTTGTGAAATCTCTACAAGGCTGTTCTGATAACATTTGACACCAGCAAACTAGAAAAAAAAACAAGACGCAGACCAAATAAATGAGTCTCTGTTTACAACTGCAATGCAAAAGCAGGCAGAGGAGCCTCTAAGAGACAGAGCTTTGTCAAACCACAGTGTGTACCTATCAAAGGAGTTATTTGAATTAAAGCAAAGCAATGAGGCACATCTTGTGTACAAACAAAATCTAAAAGCGCAGTCAGCTCGTCATGAAATGAGCATCTATTCTAGTGGAAAGGAGGAAATGGAACAGAAAATGGAAAATCCAATACAAATTAGGATCTTGGTACATCTGCACCAAAGTGTTACTGTGTCAGGTTGTAGAGCAGACACACAGGATGTAAAATAATTACATATGGACACTATCAATCAACAATCAATGATAAATGGGGTTTAACCTGATGTTGATTTGACTTAAATGTAACTCAAACTTCAGTTCAGTTTTTAAAATGTCTCTAATCCATGCTTTGTGTTTAATTAAGACAATCTTTTCGGTGTATTTCAGTGTGTGCCCCCAAACAGTGTGAGCCAGTTCACTGAGCAGCAGCATAAGCATGCAAACCTTGTTTAGGACCAGTGCCTGAAAACTGACACTGAATTTATAAACTGGAAAATAATCCTATCTCCAGACAAATAAAGCCTGGAAATCTCCAAACCCAGATCCAACATAATCAGAATCAGCAAGCCTGTGTTATGGATTGGAATTAATAAATCATACAAAGCTATTTCAAGATGAATCGCTCCCTCCTTTGTTCTGGGGAGGAGAAATTGAAAAACACAGTACAAACCTACTTTTCAAACTGCAATCGTTCTTTGTTTTTCCGTGCAGCAGGGGTGTGCCTCAGATAACTGGACCCCCCTGAGAGGATATTGCTCTAGGCATTTCTGTTTAATAAAATCATTCTTTTAGAATCTGTGTGGGCCCTCTCCTGCTGTGGCCCCTACAACTGGCTCACTCTGTCCCCAGGGCCTGCTTTCACTTTACTTCGCTGGACTGTATATTAGCAGTGTTAGCACTATAACAATAGTGTGCAGCATAATTATCTGTGTTAAAGGAGCTCTATACCATATTCAGAGCATTTATACAGCAGCAAACCACTATTTGCAATGTAAAGATATAGTAGAGTAATGACATCCTAATCAGAGATTGTTATGGGGTCTCTGTTCATTCATTCATTCATTCATTCATTCATTTTCTGTAACCGCTTATCCTGGGCTGGAGCCTATCCCAGCTGACATTGGTCGAGGGGCGGGGTACACCGTGGACAGGTTGCCAGACTATCGCAGGGCTGACACATAAAGACAGACAACCATTCACATTCACATTCCCACCTACGGCCAATCTAGAGTCACCAATTAACCTGCATGTCTTTGGACTGTGGGAGGAAGCTGGAGTACGCAGAGAAAACACACACTGACATGTACATGCAAACAGAAGGTGTGCTTTAATCCAAGCTTCTCTGTTTGCTGTTGTGGTAAGTCACTCCACTGTCTTGCTAATCACCGCCGCTTTTCACAGTACTCATATGGTGGTGATATCTGGACGCCATTTTTGTGGAAGTATAGCACACACCCTCCAGTTTGCCCCTGTTAACACCATTAGAACTGATGGTGAGCCTTCAGGAGGGGTCCAGTGTCTTGCCCAAAGACACTTCAATACGCAGACTGGAGGAGCAGGGAATTGGACCTCTGTCGAGTCATTTTTAAGGCAGAAGAAACAGAAGGTAAGCAGTAACTACTATAGGCGTTTCTCTCAAGATGGCACCCCCTGCCCCAAAAGTTTATACACCGTGACGTCAACTTCACCTTCCATATCGATTAGATTTTCCAAGTAACAACATTGGCAGTCACCCCAGTATTTAGCACTAGGTTTTATCACCTGCCACCACCATCTAGATCTATAAACAACTCGAAAGTTAACCTCGGTCACCACCAAATAACTGTCACTGTATGTGCTGTGTGACAGTGGTAGCAACCAACCTAGACCCCTTTTACAGCAGACATTCTGACTTGTCCTAGCAGGAAAAGCACAGGTGAAAACCAGTAAGTGTCCCAGTAGGCTATTCCAGTGAGCCAGCATGCACACTACATAATACACTCCCCAGTAGCAATGCGGTGATGGTTGTCATTAAATACACCCCGGTGCTTTTCCATCTATGATATGTCAAAATGATATAAAATCTATGTTGTATCAATAACTGCAGTTGGTATGTGGTGGATGTTGTATTGTTAGGGAATGTTAAAAGATACCAAATTTGCAAATCAGATCTCTTCAACATAGGGATACACATAACTTTCAGGCGGCAGAGAAAGGCAAAGACAAAAGAAAAATAATGATAATTCAACTGAGAAAAATGTCTATTTCAGCATACACTTTATGATCCACATCATGTATAATTAAATTTCCCTATTGTGTGGCATTAAATCGTAAAACGTTAGGCAGTATTATGCTGAGCCAGATAAATTCAAATGTTTGAGGCTCTTTCTTCATTTCCATTTATTTTTTTTTAGAATAAAAGGGATCCCCCTCCTCCCCTCCTCTCTGTAAGGAAACAATACTGAGGCTGTGTTTTCCTCACGGAACAGCTGTCAGGACCTCTCGCCGATGAGACAGTGGTGATTTCAGCATCAAACAAATACAGCTGATGGTTGCTTTATTAAACGTTATTGGTAAATGGGCATTATGAAAGCACTGTATACCTGCACATAATTACTTATTTTGATTTTTAGACGGACTAGCAATTGGTTGGTCCGTTCACCACTTTGGCCCAGACTGAAGTATCTCATTAATTTTTGTAATGGATTGTCATGAAATGCTGTACAGACATTCACAGTTCCCAGATGATGTATCCTAATGACTTTTAATGATCCTCTGACCTTTCCTCTAGCGCCACCATAAGATTGACATTTGTGGTTTTGAGGGAAATGACTCAATTAAGACAGCAGTGGACAGACTTTAGTTCTGGTCCTTACGCAGCTCAGTGAAAAACAATCTTCAAGTCTCATAGAAGAAATGGATTTACAGTCTCTGTCAGCACTGTTCTAGCTGTTGTGTAATCTAATTTCTAAGGCAGTATACAAGCGTACAGCATGTAATAGCCTTACAAAAATGTTTGTTCGAATTAAATTAGTTGTCACTTCTATCTGATGCCACACTTGCACATGCAGTCAATTTAAGCTTTTGAGTTTCTAAGGTTTACAGTCGGGGGGTTTTCCGTCAGACACGACTGTGTAGAGGTGTGCAGGGGAGAAAGACAGGTCTCACATGAGTGCTAACTAGCCAAGCAGCACCCCTCCTATACCCGGCCTCATACATGCTCACTCATCCTACCACTGGGGCTCCACGCAAGGATATGTAGAGCTGGAATAGGACTGGCGGAGCGAAGAGCAGCCTTCACACTTGCAGAAGCTGAGTAAATGAAAAGCCACAATAGAGGACACCGGGGAAGGAGAGGGCGCGTTCCTGCTGTCCACTCCTGGCTGTAATAATATGGGTGGACACAGAAGTGAATGGCTGCCCGAGTGGCTGGCTGGTCGGTCTTTATGCTTCATCACACACACGTCAAGACAGACAAGAAATGAGAAACAAGGACAGAAAGCTCAATAGGAAGTAGCAGAAGTAGATGGTGAGCAACAATGAACAAAAGGTGGGTCTTTCAATCTCATTTATTATTTTTATCCCTAACCCTTTTTCAAGTGCCCCTTGCCCTTCGGAGCAGAGCTACAATAGGGAATGGTTGAAATCTTCCCCCCATGAAATGGAACAACCCTTCAAGACCCTGATACCTCACCAGAAGGAATCGATTATATTTACGTAAGCAGACGCCACTATGGCAATAACAGTATTACAAGCCAATCGCTAGCAATTTTTTTTGTTATGCTTGCTATAAAGAAAAGGACAGTAACACACTGAAACAACATTAAACCAAAATGACAGGATGGTTTTTGTATTTTTTTAGATTTTTATCAAGGAAGGAAATGCATTTGTGGGTTTCTTTTGTTGCTTGCAATGATTTTTCACAACTCTCAATTTGGAGTGTCACCTTACACTTCACCCTACCCCTCCATCCCAACAATAATCAGGACACCCTATTCAAAGATGTGAGCACACAAAATGGAGGGGTAAGGGCTAAGTGGTAGGTGCAAGGGGTGTTCTGGGATTGAGCCTCACTGTGATACCTGGATTCTCTTAAAATGTTTAATTTTTTACTAATCTCTTACTCAAATATCACATACAAAAGGGTTCCCCTGACATTGGTAGTCTCGACAGAAAACAGCAAATCAAATACAAAGCTGCTGTTTGTTGAGGTTCACAATTACATTCCCTTTGACCCTCATCCTGACCCTAAATCCTTCTGAGCTTTGTCATGAATGCCAAACAGGACAGCCTTAAACATGAGGGATGACGGGAAGCTCTCTAGTCCCGTTGAATTACCCACATCATATTTCTCTCCATGTTCAATTAATAAGGGCTATTGAATTTGTGACCATGCGTCAAGAATAATAATTACAATATTTCCTTCAGGGATCATTTGCAGATGATTTATGCTTTTGAGCCACCAAGAAATTCAAGAAAGAGGGACTGGAAAAAGAATCAATACATGACACAGTATGGTATTACTTCATGCCAGCTTCCATAGAAAAGAAATCATTCAGGCAGATAGAGGTCTGTGGAGTCCGCCCAGCTGATAAGTAAGAGTCATGGAGGAGGGAGGCAGGGATGCAATACAAAGTTTGGAAATCTTCTGAGGGTATATGCTACACAGGTGACTCTTCTTTATCGAGGAGATGAGCTGAATTCAATGCACAATAATTGCTCTTGATTAAGGGTCAGTTTAAATTAATGTATGAGTGTTTGTGTGTGAGTACGTGTGCATGTGTGTACTGGCAGGCTACTGAGGGACCTGCTGGGGATGTTTGTTGCCTCGCCTCTAATGGATGGCCACATTTAAGACGCTAAGAGCTAATAAAGAGTAATGGGCCTGTGGCTTCACTGGGGAGGAGGAAGAGCTATTTTGAGTTCATGAGAGAAAGCATCATCTCGGGGATTAAAGAGTATCGACCGACGAAGAGTAAACACTGCAATGTCGTGCCGCTGGCCTATTTGGTAAAGCTGTGGATGGAAGAGACGGACCCAAATAGGCGCCGCTGTTAGTGGCTGGGAGGGTCAGCAGGGATGTCATTAAGGGATGCTGAGAAGGGCCTCCAGGTGCTGTGAGGGGGCCTGGTATGTCTGGAACAGTGTTACCACAGCAGGACACTGCAGACATGGGTGGCAAGAACCCTGAGCATCCTGGGCATCCTGCGGGCAGAGAACAACACCTCCTTTGTGCCATCCAGTGCACATGGCAGGAGGGGAAAGGGTGCTGAGAGCTTTTGGCTCGGGTTGGAAGGATGAGACAAGCACATATCTGTGTGCCAATCAGTATTCCCGTGGCCCCTCCGGACTTCTCTAAAACATAAACTGGGCTCCTTAATGAATCTCTTCCCCTCACACTGGCCTTTATTGCAAAACGATATCGTAAATCAGGCTAAATACAGAGGCATTCGCGGGGCAGAGTCAGTCAGCCTCTTTGTGAGTGCAGAGGGACATTTAATGGTGAGTGAGCTCTGTTAGGACAAGGGAACAAGTGGATACAAATCCAGCCAGGACTTATTGGCCACCTACTGATTAGAGCTGGGTTAGAAATGACATAATTACACAGCAAATAGGATTATAAGGAAGATTACACGGCTATTGATAATAATCAGTAGATCACTGAAAAATAGAAATTCAGATCTGTTACTGTAATTCACTTTGCAGTGTTCTTCAACTCTATCACTGCTCCCCTCTTTAAGTATTATCACCAAGAAATCCTGTTAACACTGCACCAAATTAAAAAACCAAAGAAAATCAAATTGAGAGAATATTCAACACAAGCAAAGCAGATTGATTATGGATGGCGACGCCCGTCTGTGATTTTGCGGCTTGAAAATGAAGCACTGCGCCTCTCCGATGAGTGTGAGGAATAATAAGCGGCCACCTCTGGTAATGGAAATGGGTGTGAATCAAGCCAAAACATGTTTTCCTCCTCCCTGGGTCAAGACTCATCAATGCAAACTTTTTTTTTTACTAATATTAACTTCAGAGTTCAGCTATGGTCCACTCACAAAACTCTCTCAATTTGTTACCTAGAATTAGTTAAAGCCAAAACCGCGAGGCTTTAGAGGGTTTTCTGAGGAACCTGGGGATGATAGCCGTAAAATCCGTAAGTTAATTAAATCAGTTTATATAGTCAGTACAGAGGGAAGATTCTCCCCCCAAATCCCTTTATTTATAGCAAGGTGTGAAAAACAGAGCTAGTAAATGAAAGAGTTCTGTAGCACACTGTCTCTGCATGCTTAAGTGCCTCCTTATCCAACCCTGCTTCTTCCCCAAATCTACTGGTAAACCTCTCCCCAAGGTCACCCACATATAGGATGATAAATTTTGCCTGGAGCTCTCCTGACAAGGCTGAATCCCTATAAATGGAGCCACACTGTGAAACTTGGCTACGCAGTGTTTATGAATCTATAGGCTTTTCTCTGAGTTCTTTTCTAAGCTTCCTCTTCTGTGCTGTACAGCACCAGACCTTCGGTTCACTGCTGATGAATTGACGATAACTGTGCTGATAATTGACCTTGATTGGATAATACCTTGCAGTACTATTAGACTGTAAATGCTTAATATGGATGTCTTCATTTGAAACTGAATGGTGTGTTCGGATAAATTGCCGGGCAAAATTTGGAGGTGGTACGAGTGTATTCAGCGTCAACATAAAGATGTGAATGGATAGCAGGTGTAGCAGTTACTCCGGGCGATGTGAATTGTCTGCTTCAACTGAATGTTTCATCTCGAGCAAGAAATTGAGAGTTATGAAATTCTGATCATCTGCACAAAGCAAGCAGCAGAAAGTAAAGGGAATGATGGAAAATTATAAATTAACCACTTTAGAGTTCCTGGTGAGTACAGAATCAGTCTGTCTCAGCCATAAGTCAAACATGTGGTGTGTGTTGTTACAGTTACAGTCGAACTGTCTGTGAACCGTCATGCTAAGGGAAAAAAGCCACTGGATGTTTGTGGCTAAAAACATTTGAGCTCTTAAATCTGTACAACACAGAAAAACAAAAATTTGCTTCGGTGTGTATCTACATGAGTCCTCATCAGACAATGGATTGCTTTGAAGTGTGAAGTTCCATCATGTGATTAGGCAGCTAGTAGCCAAACATAAACTGTGTCCTACTACTCATTCACTACATTTAAAATTGCTATTGGCTTTCCAAAATTTCTGTCTGAGTGACATCAGTGTGTTTCCTATATCATTTCCTGTTACTGTACTTTTTTTTGCCTTCTTCCTCTCTCTTTTTTTAACTGCTACAGGGCACATTGTCAATAACCTTTGTGTACTTCATAGTGTGGAGGTATAGGATAAAGCTATTGAGGGCAGAAGGTACTGTGTGCTTTCCAAAAATCAAACCTTATATAGAAACGATGAACAAAGTTGACATCACATAAATGGTCGTTATCCAGCAACCAACTTTTCAGATTGTAAAAATGCCTTACCACATTGTGAGTGGACACAGTTATGAGCTTTCTCTTTCCCTTGCAGTAACTTTGGCTTTTCTTTTAAGTTGCCACCCAGAAAATGTCAGCATAATACCTTTCTGCAAACTATGAATATGTAACAATTGCACATTTTATACGTATCATATTAAAGTTTCTAAAGTGATGAAGTATATGAGCTGACTGGGACGGTGGATGGCGAGTCACCTAGACGAGACAGCTGCCAAGATGCAGGCGATTGCAAACTGTTTGAGACCAACAAACAGAAGCGTTTGTTGTAGCGACCCATCTGTGTCTTTCCAGTGGCTTCTTAGACTCCATACATGGTGTATTGGGTTTTGTAGCTGTTGTTTTGTAACTGAGACATCGCTGCTTTTCCTGCCAGGATTGTGCACCCCAAAGTGGGTACTTCAAGGCAAAACATGATCTTCTCTTAATCCTAACCAAGTGTTTCTGTGCCTGAACTTAGCCACACGTTAACCACAGTGCTGCTGAAATGTAAAGTTTCATTGTATCTGCTATAATAACATGCAAATGTATTGTATCCTTAGTTTGCAGAAAAGTACAATGCCAGCATTTTTTCGGATGATTGGATTCTGCCAGCAGAAGGTCAAAGTTTCCAATCATCTAGTCAAATACCCAACATCTACAGTATAGATTAGGGCAAAATTTAGTACACTTGGTGAATCTCAGTGAATTTGGTGATTCTGGGACTTTTTCTCCAGCACCATCATTAGGTCAAAATTTAAATTTGTCCAATATTTTGGTTTATGACCAAACATCTGTGAAAACATGCTATTCCAATCAGTGTTTGTTGTACTTGTAATGTTGAGTACAAATAAACAAATATTAGCAAAAGCATGACACAGTAACCGTAAATACCTCACTCGTGAATTCTGAAGCTTTTATGTATCTTAAAAAAGGAAGTCGCTAACAAGTGGCTAAATGAGAGACTACAGAACTTCATTATGCCAAACACAGCTCCATGGCCTTGTTGCGGTGGCCATGGTGTAGTTAGTTAATAGCTTTTTATTTTAAAAAAATCGTATCCAAAGTCCAATCAAAAAATCCCAATGGCTTTTGTTGCAGGAATCAGGGTGATGTTAACTTACAGGTTGGCCTACCAAAAATATGTCATCCCCACAGCATTTTACAGGCAAGTGACATTTACTTAAGCTAAGTCAAACTTTGCATAGTCTGCACTAGATGATTCAATCTAAGACCTAAAAGTCAGAGTAGATTTTAATATAAGATTATCTCACTGATTTAGACACACTGTATCTGCAGTGCAGTCAACCATTTTTGGCATAGCAGATTAAAAATGTATTTAGTTTTGCAAAAGCTAACAAGGTGTCATTTTCTTGCCTCATTTCAACTAATGCTAAATAATAATAAAACTTTCATGTTGTCATGGTTGTAGGACTAATTACAGCTATCTTCTAAGAATTACAATAGGCTGCTGACAGTTAACCTACCACAGCATAGCAGCATCCTCATTACCTTAGGACTGTAGTGGCTACAGTAATAGCAACGGTTGATGTTGCAAGCAGTACAGATGTCGTCTTGTTCTCTGCACTTATCTTTTCACCTCTGAAATCAGGTCAAGGTCCCTACTTTTTGCTCTTACTCAGCGCTGCACATTCTGTCCTAAACTGTACCAAGGGACAAAAGAAAAACACATAGATAGAAACATTTAAAAAAAAAAAAAAAAAAATCACACACACACACACAAGGTGTCTATAGCCTCGCAATCTACAGACATTAAAGTGTAAAGTACACACGCACATCATCATTCTCTTGGTAACATGGTGGGTTTGAGGTGGGTTGTGTGTACATGAATACATAAAGCAAGGTCAGTGCAGTCTTGAGTAATATACTGTATATACCAACTCCTTTATTCATTGGAAATATAAAAACATGATGTTTTCTTTCCCTCGACAGAAGCATCCATTCATTCCACACTGCCTCGTTCCCTTCTGAAAAGAGCTTTTATTGTGGCTCCAGATGGACTGGCTTTAAATCTGCAGTTTAACCTAAAATCTGTCAGAGTGGGAACTAACTCCATGAACAAGTAGATCTATTTTGGGCCGGGAAAAGAAAGCTATTAAAGCAAGGAGAGAGAAATGTTTCTATTTCAGACTGGATCAAAATCTGTTGGTTTAAGAAAAAAAATATTTCAAACTAGCAATGCGGTGGGGCACATTTTGTCTTCAAAGCCTCCCTGTCCAGCTGCCAAGCTGAACTTAATTTCAGTCACTGACAGCAACTCAATCTGCACGCCAGCAAGCTAGTCTGTGGGAATCCTAGAAGACTGTAGACGATTCCTCTTGAGCCAGCTCCCCAGACGTGGGCTTTCTAATGTGTTGAAAAAATAGGTAAGGAAGCAGAAGCTAATTATAATTTTAGTTCCACAAACATTTCTTGGATGCAGGGCCGCTCTGCAGAACAAAAAAATCTCACTGTTAATCCTCGGTAGGCCAAGTTAAAGCACCACAGGTTTTCCTGGCGCACTAATGTTCGACTTAACTCCTGTGAAAAGCAGAAGGGAGGAGGGCAGCCATGATTATGAAGCCTTATACTCTGTGCTGTTAAAAAGGAAAGGGAATGGAGGGTAGTCTTGGTGCAATTTAATTAACCCTGTTAGCAACTACATCGAGCTGCAACATGAGGGTTGCGTGACCTATGACAACAGCCAATGGAGTCGTGGATTAACGTTACTTTTCGTGAACCTTTCCAGCTTGTCTTTTGGTACTGTAAACTGTCCTCAAAAAGCTTGTTACAGTATTAGACATTGCAACAGTGCTGCAACATTTCTTTATAATTTCTGCCCAACTGTATGTAGTTGTAAAAACAAAAGGGGTGGCCTACCTTACTGTCATGTGAATGTAATCAATACAAAAATGTTCAATGTAAAAATTATTAATAAACAAAGTAATGACTTGTAGCAAGTCAGCCTCCCTTTTGGAATATATAGTTCATGAATTCCTGCACATAGAACTTCTAGCTCTACTTCTAGACTTCTACCAAAGTCCAACCTGGGGTCCGTTTCACAAAGCAGGTTCAACAAACTCTGAGTCTAAACCTGAACTCTGAGTTGATCTACTCTGAGATAGGAAACTCTGAGTTTCCGGTTCCAGAAAAGCTGATTTGAATCAGTTTAATCAACTCGGAGTAGTTTCACCTGGAGTTAAGCGCATGCGCCACAACTATAAAAAGCCAGCATCAATGGAGCCCCGATTCGACGAGTCACCATGGCAACGGTCACCCCACTAGAATTAGAAATCTTAATGTGCTCATACGGCGAGTTTGAACACGTTTTCAAAAAGAAGTGCAACACCGCTGTAGCTGCAAAAGAGAGGGAGACGGCGTGGGAGAGTGCGTAAGTTTAAATGTAGTCCTTTGCAATCACAATAATATTACAGGGGAAAACTACTTGAATGGTAGCCTATTAATTTATTTCATTTCGGTGCAATCCCACGGGGGAGAAGCGCACTTAGCAGCAGTTTAGGATGAAATATAAAAACATTGTTCAAACAGGTAAGACCTCGGCATAATCTCATGGGGGTACTTCATTTTGATCATGTTTTACATTGTAAAGTAAATATTAAGTGGCTGTTTGACTGTGCAGTTGTTTTACCCCCAACATAATGCTGTTTTCACACACATCAATGTCTTCTCATCTATATCATGTTATGTTAAATAATCAAGCCTATTTAAACTAACACAGACTTCTACTCAGCCAACAGAAAGAAGGCAGATGCCCGTAAAACGAGCACACTTTTCTGACCGCCCTGCATACAGTTGCCTTACTCAAGTGCTCAGCATCTCCGACATTGTACAAAAAACTTCCATTTGCAAAGAAACGCAGCGCAACACACAATATCTGCTGGGATGTGAGAGCATGACTACGATTGGTAATGTTGCAAATGTAAGGACGGATTAGGTTGTGTATGTAGATGATGGACTGTGACGTGAAACGGTACAGCTCAAAAAGATAATTGTGTGGAAATGCTAAAACATCTATGCGCGGTCTGATAACCATCTCCCGACGAATATTTAATTCTCTGCGCAGTAATGCTGCACCTTCATCCACGGGATCGTTATCAAAAGGACATGCCATGTTAGTGAAAAAAGTCGCCACCTACTGTGCCTAATGGACTTCTAATATACTGACTCTGATTTTTTTAATGATTTTTTTAAATGACAGACGGCAGAACTAGGCTACGCCAAAACTCGCCTGCTGACTGAATGAATGAGGAAATCAAATGGAGTGTGTGGCTCTGAAAGAGGGCGGAGACAGAGAGAAACTCGAGGTTCATTGAGAAAAACCTGGTCCCGACCAGGTTAGGTTCATAGAGTCTGTTACTACGGTAACTGACCGAGAGCTTAAGTTACCTCTCTCTCTGAAACAGGCTAGAGTTACCCCTCTTTCAGGGTTAACAGACTCACTAAACCTGCTTTGTGAAACGGACCCCTGGTCTCACTCCCAACTCATCAAATACTAACAAGTCAGTGGCCCTCAGGGATAGACACCGACAAACAGAGGTACCCTTCAGCAGCAGTATGAGATGCACCAGGCGAGGGCTTTTTTTTGACGCTCCAGACAACTACTTTCCTAGAGAGAGCCAAGAAGTTGACATAGAGCAGGTGGGAGGGGAGGTGGTCAAACAAACTTTAGACTTTCACCCGGGAGCCCATTGTTTGTTTACCCTGTGAAATCAAACATCATTTGAATTATTTTAATGATAACGAGTGCTAGTATGTTTTGCGTGCTATGCTAGTGACATATATCACTTAACATATGTGATGTATATCACACAATGTTTCATTAATAATAAAGGTACTTAATTTAAGTCAAACCATATTTTCTTAAAACATAACCACAGTGACGGACTCAGGATGTTTTAAGGGCAGGGGCGAAAAGGAAAAAAGGGCACCTACTGCATGACATGGGGACAAGAGGGCAGCCAAAAGGGCACATCCGCTCGTTTTCATCATTCAAGAGGGCAGCCAAAAGGGCACATCCGCTCGTTTTCATCATTCAAGAGGGCACTTCAGTGCGGCGTTTTTTCTTATGTGTCTGTCACCCAACAACTGAGTGTGACCAGCACTGTTACGAATGCCTGGCTGGAAAAATAAGTAATAAGGGAAACAGCTCAAAGCTTTTGTAGTAGAAAGGCAAATAACTTCAATTTCAAACATATATTCTTACTAAAATCTACTCATTGTAACATTAAAAACACATAAAACAACACTGTAAAACCCACAGCCGCTGTGGTCCGTAACACTGTAGTAAGCTTACACAGCCTGCAGTAAATATGCTAGCAAAGTAGCTCGCTAGCAGTAGTGCTACCCCTGCCAGTCACATGGTCCCTTGAGAAACATTTACCTAAAAGTCCAAAAATAAACTTTAAAGCAATATGAAGTGTAGCGGTATTACTGCTGATAATAATGATCTCTGGCCTTCTGGGATGTCTCCGCATATCTTCTACAAGCTCTGACATTACTCTGAAAACCAGTAAATACTCAGGTGGGAGAGTATATAATCACCTATTCCTTATCAACCTCAAACTGCTCCAGTGGAGTCTCTCAGCCTCTATCAGACAGCTGAGGTTATGGTGCTTCCAGGTGTGAAATATTACTAACTGTATAATACAGCTGCTTCCCTTCATAAATTACATGATGCACTGAAAAATGTTCTATAAAAACATCATCATATTAACAGTGTTGCCAAAAATCTGTATGCCCACTGCGCCCGAGACAAGGCAGTGATATCTTATTGAATGTTTTACTAAAAGAGCTGTTCACATTTGAGAAGTGGAAGGTCCAACAACATGAGCATAACCTGCAAGAACATTTCCTATTACATGCAATAGCCTTTTGGGGCTGTTAGCAGTACTGTAATTTGGCTTTCATTCTCCACACCAAAGAATTCAGCATTTCAGTTCAGTGCACGCAGGGTTCACGCTGCCTTATTCATAAACAAACCAAGCATGAAATCACATGGGACTGACAGCTAACTTGCTCATTGGATGATTCTGGTGACTTGTCATCAGCGCTACATACTGTAAAACCTGTGAGGGGAAAAGAAAACAGACCTTATTCAGACGACAGGAGATGATGAAGCTAAAGTTATGTTCTCTGGTGGTGTGAACATCAGTGAGCTAATGAAGAAACATGAAGATACAGTGGGAGGGACAGTCAAGAGTGCAGTGTATCAGGTGAATGTGTCTATGTGGATATCCAATATCAATAAATTCTGTCACTGGTCCATGTTGCTCACATCACACCAAGCAGAGCTGGCCCTCGACTTTTGGGCCCTAGGTGGATTTGTTTAGGGTCCATGCTTATTGTAACAAGTTGCCACTTCACATGGCACTGAACCAACTTGTGCATTAGCTTAAGCAAACATAATGTATAAATGAAGTAAATGTAAAGATTAAAGTGAAACCTATTAGCCACAACACTGTCTTTAAATAGATTACAGTAAATTAAGTATTTGTCTGTTACCCTCTAACCTTATGAATGGTCCTTCTCAGAGCCTTTTGCTTGATCTTGGAAAGTCTGAAGCATACTTTGGTGTTATAGTCTCACTGAAAAACATTGAATCCCACCTGTTTTTATATGTAAGATGTCAAGATAAAGGATATGACATGACCAAAAAGAAATTTAATTAAAATGTTAACATAAAATTGCCTAAGAAAAGGGCAAAAATTCTAGTAACAGGTAAAATGTAAACATATTAATAGTGTAAGTACTTGCTTTAGTAGCCTACTGTCTGTTAGTTGTGGCTGATGCAGCATCACCTCTACTGACAACATTTACCTGTGAATTATAGATAACAATACCTTTCCCCCAGATTTCCTTTAAACCCATTTTCAAATACGAAATTGGCCCACTATTTAGCCTAAAGCACAGTTTGACTGAAGATTGATCAAGCCCTCAAATTATAAGTATACACAGTGCTGGACCTAGCACATTCTGCACCCTTGTCAAGCACCCGTAGGCCCCCACACCACCCCACACCCCCAAAAATTATTGTATATATTACAAACAAGAAAAAGAGCTACTAGAAATCCACATGATTGAACAATTTATCTTACAAACAATAGTAATAAATAAAATTACCAGAACACAGTTTGTGCAAATTTGCAGATTTTATCTTTTTTTCCCCTTTTTTTTTTGCACTGCACCCCACATGGCTTTTTCTCTTGCTAGATTTTGGTGCCCCACCCCTTTGTATGGTGTCTATTAGGTCGCCTATAGGAAGATCCACCACTGAGTATACAGAACAGACAACAGTCTGTCCAGAGCAGTTAAGGATAGTCTTGTCTTTTTTTGATTTTGGGGCTTTAATTCAGTGCTTTGAATCAGCATTTGAGTAGATAAAAGGAGACATACATGAGGAGAAATCTCCAACCAGAGTGAGTAGAAAACATTGTCATACCACCAACATTAACGTGATAAAGCCCTACTTCAGCGCTGAGTTCTGTGTATTGCCGCCGCTCGGTTATTACAGCATAGCTCTATTTCTTACAACATGAAGAGATATACCAAAAATAAATCACAAGTTCACTTCCCAGTTCCCTCTGTGAAATTGTGTGCGACTCCAGATCCCTTATCAAATAATTGATAGAATTCTTATATACCCTATGCTTTCAGGTTTTATGTACTTTGAATGCTTTTGTGTAAGACGATCTGCACTTATGTTTTTTTGCCTCTTAGTGTCTGTCTCAGAGGCGAGCTCGTGTTTACTTTGCCGTATCGCAAGAACAGTCAGAGAGTGATTCTTCAATTCTCATCTGTCTTCATTCACAGGAGGCTGCCGTCTCAGAGATCAACCCACCTATATCTGCTGGTCAGCTCACAATATATTTCTAGACACATTTCTCATTCAGACAAAAGTTGCCTTGTCGACATGCGGGTCAGATCCTGAATATTTCCTTGGATGAAGCACTCTGGCTTCCATCTCTGAAAAGAGCAGATAAGTACAACACCTGACATGCTTAGTTGTTTTATAGGTCCTTTCTCCTTATCATGCTGCCCTTTTTCTCACTGCTTTTCCCTGTCCTTTGGCATGGATATTGCTGGAGCGGTCATGCTTGCTTCAAGAATGCAGGGTAGCAGTGTTTGTGTGATAAAATGCACAAAGAAGTCAAAGCAATATACGCTTGTGTTAGTTCCAGACAGGCTATAATAAATACAACCCGACAGAGAAATGCCGTATGATTTTGGGAAGCATCAACTGGCAAAAAGCTTGCGGTTTCTACACTCTTGTGGGCTAAATTACCCATCCTACACATGGCATGTGCAATTAAGGATGGAGCACAGATTACATCACTCTGAATTTCAGTGCTTGCCTTAGTCCCAGAACATCTAATTACAGGGCCTTCACACAACAATCTTCAAGGTTCTCCAAGACTACACAAAAACAGCATGAAACAAGACAGCAATAGTAATCAAATGCAACCCAGCAGGGCAAGGATGCACTTGCCAACTGCTTGTTTGCACTTATCTCTGGCTTATGCAGGGGAATCGTTAGGCTGTCCTCTGAGCGAATCATATTAAGGCCTCCATCATACTTCTGCGTACCAGTCTGCCAAATCGATTTCAGAGCCAAAACGAGATTCAAATCAAATTTTGATATTGTTTTGGCCACATTGTTCTTATGTGTACCATATACTAGAAGACTTTTAAAAGACTAAAGTCTGATACCCTCTCACCCTCTCTTTTACCCCAAACTCCCTTCAAGAAATATGACACTGACAGTTCTTAACATGTCTGCAAACACGATTAATTGTAAAGATAAACTGTATTTGCATACAAAATTTACATTTTGGATTTTGTTGCCTCAATTCACTACCATCCTCTATTTTATTTTGCTCTATTTTAGTGGGAAAAGACCACGGGGAAAGTGAGGAGAATGTTTCAAAAATAATGATTTCTCTCTAAAATAGGTGCTGGTTGGTGGATCAGATTCACGCCCAAAGAAAACGACACAGGCAATTGTTTACTTCACAACCTCCACCTTTTCTACGGTGCAAGAGAACCGAGATTTGTCCCCTCCATGTTTATTGTCTAAAACCTTTAATAAAACTCAAGATTGTATTTCAACACTGGAAATACGCCTGCAACAGTGAAATCACTTGAAAAGTCGTTTGGTGTAAGGCTGGCATTAAAGGATACAAACTGCCATATGACTTCTATGCTGACAAATTGCTGGTATTATTATTCAGATCCATACAACTCTTTTCTATACTGCTGTAGAAAAAAATGCTGCGGGGCTTTTAATGGATGCAAAGACATCACCATATTAGCCTCCCTCCACCGCCTGCCAATAAAGGTCAGAGTCAATCCTAAGGTTTTACTCAGCACTTTCAACACTGTCAATGATCTGCCTCCAGCCTATGTTTCTGAACTTTTAACACAGAACCCTGAGTTCTCTTTCATTATTTTTTTCATTTTGTCTTGTATTGTAATGTATTTTTATGACATTTTGTGACATCTTGCTAAACAACAAGACGACCGGTCTAAAGCCACGTTAGCGGCTCCGGAGGCTGTACCGTTGCACAGCTGTGTTTTAAGTTAAGCGCTATATGCTCACACGCGCACAATGATAGCATCTGCCACCCTAGTTTTTATGGTGTGTCCTGCACTGTTGGCACTAGTCGGCACTTGTCAGGTATTTTTTTTCTTTTTCATACATTTCATTTTTCGGATGATTCAGCATGTTGAGAGGAGGGAGCCCATCGGTAAGAGAAATGACTCTGATTGGCAGCTCAGTGCAGGAGAGGAGAAACAGTTGAGTTGAGCCATTGAGCACTTGAGCAGAAACGGTTCATAGTTGTTTGTGGCAACATCAAGTTGTGTTGTAAATGTGCTAGTCTTTATATACAGACTCTACATTCAGTGAATGTAGAGTCTGTAGGCAAACCCCGGAGATCTTGCCTCCGGAAGAAGAGCGGAAGAGCCCTGGTTTCCGGTGCTAGGCTGTTTGTAGTCCGCGTGATATTGACCAATCACGTTTGAGCCGGCTGCAGTTGTTGCCAGTTTAAATGGTCCGTGCGGTGAACTAATGAGACGGAACATAATTGGCGTCACTGCAAACTCTGAATCCATGGCAATGGTTCAGCATATTTACTTATATATAAACGGAAGTCGGAAACGGAAATTCGCCTCTTCCGCCCAAATCAAACCGGAATGCCAAAAAGTCAGGGGTCTGCCCCCAGAGGCTGTATCGCCATCTGCCGGAAGTCAGACGCCGAATACAGCTGATGGGTTCCGAGAATGTAAATGTGCTAACTGGCTAACTAGCATCTTGAATCTGTCCTGTCTGTCTTACGATTTCCCTTTTTGAATGAGAAATAAAGATTACTGCCGTCTTCTGGTATGGAGAGTTATTTCCTCTCACGCAGTCACAGAACATACATGCTAGTTGCCAGCTGGCTGTGTTGCGATGTGTTCAGGTGCAGCTTTTTGGAATAGACACAGGGAATATGAGGTGACAAAAAAGTCAGTGTTGGTTTGGTGTGTCAGGGCCAGGAATAAATTAGTTTAGCATGTTAACATAATACCATTTGCTAATTAGCACTTAACGCAAAGCTCAGTAAAGGCTGATAGGAATGTGATTAGATTATAGGTCCTGTACTTATGAACCGAAGTACTGGACAAATTAAAATCTTCACCTGATGATGGTGCTCCTGAAAAATGAGTGCAATTGAGGTGAAAATTAATTTCTGTTCCAAATTTCATGGCAATCGATCCAATAGTTGCTGAGACATTTTACTCAGAGAGATCACATCAGTCATTGGGATTCATCCTCTGGGAACCATGAAATCCTGTACAGTATTTGATGGGATATCAGTCTGGGCCAAAGTGGTGGACAAAATGACACTGTCATCCCGAAAGCCATGATACTACTGTAGTATGGCTGCCAAACGTGATTATGATATTAATATACTAATCCAAATTCTAATTCTGTGCAGGTGGGAAAGACAGCATTCAGTGTTGCATTAACATCCTTATACAATTTCATTTCCATATTTGAATTAAACTGTAATATTTTTAGGCTAACCCTTCATTATTATTGGGGTCATTCTGTCTCGGCTCGGTATGGCTTCCTCCAATGTGTGTGAAATCAAGGGCCTTGGGGTTAAGAGGAAAATCTGCAGGAGCAGATAGCGATTCAGAACGAGCGGTGGCAGGATGTGCTAACTGCCAGCGCTGCCCCTCCTGGCTTGGGCGACACCACTGAGCACCACAGGGCCAATGAGTCACTATTGCCATGCTGTCTATGTTGTGACTGGACAAATCTAATCCTCCCTCGTGATCGGCTCACTGTCCCCTAGCATGAGAGAAACAAAGAAGCATGAACATTCCAGGCTGCCAAAAATCAATGACTGCAGGCTGCTGCATAGCCAGAGCAAGATGACGGCATGAAATCATTGCTACATACAGTATGTGGCTAAAGATCAGGACAAATAAATATAAAGGCAATGCTTTTTAGATCCAGAAAGTTAAAGTGCATAAGAGGACTTTTGTGCTCCTTGTCTATGAACACAGTCACGCTGACTCAGGGAGTTCAATTGAGGGAGTTCATTAAGTTAGAGCCACTCCTGCCAGACTAACTTGTACACTGATTGTACTCTGAGGTGGCCATTACTTTCACACTGATTAGGAAGCGGTGATTGTGTCAAGACTGATTGGGGACGCACACATACACTGGCATTCCAATTACACCAAGTACCATCTAGCCAATGGTCAGAGTGTACTTCAGGCCATTTACATTTAACTGAGTTGTAGTGAATGAACAAATGATTGCTCTGTAGAAGTATTTCTGTCCAGTATTGGCTTTAAAAATCAAAGCAGCAAAGAAACATCAGAGAGAACAACAGCTCATTATCAGCCCCACACATTTGAAAGGGATTTTAACTTTCTTTCACCCCACTTGGTCTTATTTGAATGTATATTGACAGATGCAGCCTACATATATCCAAATGAAACACTTGCACTGGATAGGTCAATATTGATTTCCTTTTTACATTAACACAATATTTCTATATCAAAGGTATACTATAGAGGATTGGTAGTTACTGTTTTCCAACAAAAGTGAAAATAAAAGCCAAACTCAAATTCACTCTTGTTTGATGTTTCGCCTCGCTATATTTGTGGGGGATTTCAGTGCGTAGATGCCTGCTACTTACAGTTTGGCATCTGGTCACTACCTTTTTAAAAATCCCCACCTCCCCTGAGCACTGCAGGGGTACACATCCACAAATGTCCCGAGCACAGAAAATAAGAAGACAATAAGAGTATACAGGCAGAGGGCAGAGTCTCTGCAGAAAATACAGTGCCACTCCCTTCTAGTGGGTCATAAGTAATGATTGAGAGGGATTACTTTTCCAAGTCTGTACATTGTTTTTAAGGAAAATCCTGCATTGTATACCTTGCACAATGAATGGTGATTATGGGTAATGTGTAAGCGGTCACTCATGGTGACAAACCAGTTTGACTCTGCTCCCCTCAGAGCATTTTAGCATCTTAAGCTCATTTTGGTTTTACAGCCCACAACTTTTGATTCACTCTCACAGCTCTCACCAACCCTGTTTGAGGTCACGTCCAGCTGTTTTCCAGAAAAGCTTCTGACAAACCCTCTGCTCACAACCTGCTCAGCACAAAACAACAGACAGACAAAGCTGGCGTCTGGCTAATGGACATTGTAGAGCATTTAGCAGCAAAAAAGGCAGCTATTTCCTGCAGGAGTTTGTGGAGACCAACACAGCTAAAAGGAGAATTTGCTGGTGGCCTGATATACGAATTCAAATAAATGCTAATGTTTCTCCGTGTCTGCTGGATAGGAGGCAACTGTTTGCTAACAAGTTTGCCATATTAAAGTAGGACTGAACCCACAAAATGAAAATCATGTCGTGTTACTTTGAATTCATGAAGAAAAAGTATTATTGATTTACTGAGTGATGAGGGACCAAGTTTCAGCTGCTAAAACTTTACTATATAAACTGAACTAAACTGTTCTCTTTTTTTCTCTCACTTTTTTAGAGAAACTGTAAACTGTAGCTGTTTATACTGCACGAGTTGTGTGAGATATAGTTTTTCTGTTGTTAAACGTGGTCCCAAATCATTTAATAAATCAATATGTTTGCCGTTTTCCACTGAGGCATGCAGCTCAAGATGACTAACTGATAAAATGGGTCAATTTGTGGGTGTATTACTTTAACTCTATAGGCTGAAAATATGTCAGTGTTGTATTTACAGCTTGCTATGCTGCCCTCTAGTGACTAAAAAAACCAATCCATGCAGATTCAAAAAAATAATGACCCAGATAAATACTGTTGGACATTTTATAGCTGAAAATATATCTGTGCTCTTTGATGGACAAAGTACATAATTGTGACATTCTTATTTTTATTTTTACTTTATTATTTTTTGGCCTACATTGCAATAAGCTCATATTGACCAGTATGTTGGACCAGACGATTTATCACTTTGGTTCTACTGAAGATTACTGCATTGCAGCAGGCCATGTAAACTAATCACAAAGAACTCTTAAGTTATCTCGTCATGTAACATTTAAAAAAATACAATATGTAATGAGGGCTATATGTGATGCTGATGGATGAAATTACCTTTTAACATTAATACAAGTTTTACTTGAGTCTATCTGAAGTGATTTGCTTGGATGGCAGCTGTCTCATATTCTGTACTGCAGTATTATAACAGAAGAATTAATGAATACTAATAAAGCAACTGTAAGCCACTGCTGTTAATAGTAAAAACAAGAGATAAGCACAACTATGTGTCTGATGATTCAGATAATAATGACGATATTATCTTGAACAGAAACAGTCCTCAGTCAAAGTGAGCCACCACGGAGCTGAAATTGTAATCTGTGAATGTCACGCTGATGTAAAGCCTAGAGCTGCTTTACTGATAATAAATATGTTGATTACATACAGTGATTTCTCTTTACACCCAAAAGACTTTTACATTAGATTAATGCTCTTTGTTTCAAATTATAAAATGTGCTGTGTCAGAGACACCTTTCCATCTACCATAAGTCATTCCTCATGCGGCTGTACACTGGTTTGCTGTCACAGATGAGAGGGCACAACAAACTCCCCGGTCGTGTTCCAGCTGCAGCAGACAATAGTGATTATTCACAAACAGAATGGACTGCTCAAGGGATAAAACTAATATATTTAAAAATTAAAATTCAATGGTAGTTTTAAGGCTGCTGTTCGGCATTCTACTGCATGAGCACACCACTCTGAATCACAAAGAGGCACACGACTCCCATTTTAACATAATCTCGACAATCAATCAGCCACACCACAAAGAAGTCAATGGGCCTTGACAATATGTACCTGTCAGATCATTGCCTCTAATGCATTAAGCTCTGATGCCTCTGATAGACAGTGACAGCTCCGCACACAACCAAGTGCTCCACTCACTCGGATGTAGTGACAGCCTTTTGTCCAGCCACCTGCCTGTGATTACTCAAATCAAAAATGCATAACCAATTGGAGTTATGGATGCATCTCCACTGACAGGAAGGAAGCAAGAGACAGCTAAGGAACAGCACATAAAAAGCTGTGCTATGACTATCTGGAAAAACAGAAAACATACCTGTGATACAATTAATTCTCCACAGACTGTGTGATTTTACTATGTTGATTTTTTAATTTAGCACAAATGTTGATATTATTTTTTTCTTCTATTCATATCTGTGCTTGCAAAGACAACCCAAACCTACACTGTAAAAGTAATTATGTGTATTCCTATTGTTTGAGCCTCAACGCAGGATATATTACATTAATATCTTATACCGTGGGATGCTGTCTTAGAAGTTTTTTGTTTCTGGAGAAAGCTCCCAGGCTAATGACGCTTTATTAATGTATTGAAGTAATAAAAACATAATCAGCTCTCACTCTGGTGTTTTGTTTTGGTCTTTTGAATATCCCGTGATTTAATAGCTTCCACATTACAATAAACAGTGCAAATATATTTTCTCTGTCCTCTTTCGTGCAGAATGAAAATGCTCAGCTGTTAAAAATAGCAGCACAAACATTTACAGTAAAGAAAGAGGTCAGGCGACAATATATAAACAGTAAATGCATGGAGTCGTTTTAAGGAACATTTTCTGCAGACAATAAAGCATCATATCTTGACACTGTTGAGACATCTGAACAGTGTGTAAGTGTGTATGGGAAAACTAGTTCTTTATTGTTATCATGTAGCAGAGTTTGTATTAAGGCCATCTGAGCAAACTAAAGAAAAAAATCTCGGCATGTTTAAAGGGGATCTATTGTGCTTTTCATTATTTTCTGCGTTATATATATATGTATATATATATATATACATATATATATATATATATATATATATATATATATATGTATAGTGTAGCAACTGCTATATGCTAACGTCAGAGAAACATGTTATATTGGCTGCCAATGTTGTTAATATCTTCCTGATTTCATATCATATTCTTGCTGGAACATGTCCACATCTTGGTCTACAAACTTTTATTGGTGTTTTTTCACAGTAGGAAGTGCTGCTATACTCCGTTCCAATCATTCACCAGCTGCAATGATGATGCAGAGACGTACACAGCATGGTCAATCCAGAAGACCCGCATATGCTGACCAGTCAAAGCGGACTAGGCTTTTTCAGGCCGCAGCCTTGAAGAAACAGGCACTAAAACAGAGCCTTTCAGACAGAGGGCATTCACCTCAGGTGTTCCAGCACAGACAGTGTGAGGAAAATAAGGTGTTTTTTCAATGTTAAAGCTGGTACATATATTCTAGTAGAAAACCAAAATACAAGTATGAACCTGAAATTGAGCATAATAGGTCCCCTTTATGAGCTTAAACCATAATTAACAAACTGCATTCCAGTGTCTTTAATCTAAGCTGTCAAGTACGGGAACAGAATCACAATTTTTTAACAGAGTATTATTTCTTTTAATCAGTATGCAAAGTAAAAGAAGAGTCTCTTAATTCTGTTAAAACTATTTCTTTCACGTGATCTGTTTAGTAACTTTTCAGTAAGAATTTTAGCCATGCAAGCAGTAGGACTTATAAGGATAGCAATGGTGCTTTGGTCCAGGCATTCATGGCTCCCAGTGGATGAACCCTGACGCTTTTATGATCCTCTATATCTTTATATTGCACCACAAGTACATCAAAGTTTCCACTAATCCAGTAAAATATGTCAACACAAATTGATAGATTTGCACAAAATGTTATACAGACATTCACAGTCCCCAGAGGATTATTCCCATCGTCTTTGGTGATCCTGATCTTTCCTCTAGTCCAACAATGAGGTTGAAATTTGCCGTTTTGAGTGAAATGTCTTAACAACTACTGCATGGATTGACATTCAATTTGGTACATGTTGTGGTGCCCAGACAATTAATTGTTTAAATATTGGCGGTCCCATGACTTTTTAAATAGCACCACCATCAGGTCAAAAGTTTAATTTGACCAATACTTTGGTTCATGACCCAGTGTCTGCAAACTAATGACATTCCCATCAGCTTCAGTTGTACTTTATGTTTGGTGCTAATTAGACACAACTAACACATGCTGAGCTTAGATGTTGAACGCGGCAAGCATCACCTGTTAAAGGACCAGTGTGTGGGATTTAGTGGTATGTGGCTGTGAGGACTGCAGATTGCAACAAGCTGAAATCATGTGCCAAGTGTTAACACCCAGTTATGAATTCTTCAGTGTTCACCGTTCAGAACGTTTTTACCAGGAGCCAAAATATCCAGAGGTCTCCTTCTCTCCAAAATAAATGGACCAGGTCATTAAAACCAGGGAAAACACTGAATAAAGCAGTTTCATGTTACAAGTCAGTGTTTCTCTAAAGCTGTTTGGTTCATTGCTTATAACTTGCGATCCAGACATTCAGGAAGTTTTTACCAGGAGTCAAATTATCCGCAGAGGTTTATTCTTGTCCAGAACAAACAGACTGGTGATTTAAACCAGTAAAAACACTGAATAAAGCCGTTTCACATTTAAAATCTGTGTTTTTCTGACACTGTTTGGCTCATTGCTGATGGGCTGCTAACTGCAATGGCAAACGCAAAAACACGCAGACTCAAATGACCCTATCTAGAGACAGTGTATGGGTTGTATGTTCTGAACTACTGTAGAAACATGACGGACTCCATGGACAATGACCCGCTCCTTGTGTTGATATAAACGGATGATTCTAAGGTAACAAACACAGCAATTCTTATTTTTTTGGTGATTATACGCTAAAGAGCATATATTTATTACATTAGATTTTGTTTCTGCCAATATATCACCCAAAATCCTACACACTGGACTTTTTAGCATCAGCATGCCACCATAGAGAATTGCTCGCACAGCTTCAGACTCTTAGCCTTGTTTTAACTTTCTTCTGCCACGCAGATTTTCTCCATTATGAGTCCTAAATCTGATACCTAGTAACTCTAAATTAAAATTGCCAATGCAGCCCGAGTTCATGATAAACTGTAAATTCACATTCAAGCATGAGTTTGAGACAGCGTGCAGTCTGGCACGCACTGCTGGTCTCTGGTGTTTTCCCTCTGTTGCACCACACCTAGTCGACGCAGCGCGACCGGAGCACACAGTCTGGCTGTGAACTCCCCAAACAGATTTATGAGGGGGAAGTCCTCTATTCAGACACAACTATCCACTGATGAGAAAAGGTACAAACACTGCATCAGCATGTTTGTCAATTATTACAATGACCCCCCCCTCTTCGGGCACACACACACATTCACAACCCCTCCCTTTAAAGCTTTTACACAGATTTCCTCCATTCACCTTCCCTAATCGTGAAATTTGATTAAATTGAATGTGAGATCATGGCAGTTATAGAGAGCCAATTAACACGGGGCAGATGTGCTTTCTGGGAATATTATAGGACATTACACTGATGATATGTGAATTTATGGGGGCAAAAACCCTTTTTTGACTCAGTGATTGGAAAGCTACAATATATGCCTCCCACACACACTTTAAGTATAATGAGCATGAAAGAGCCGTACAAGGGATTTAAATGAGAGTCCACCTACTCAGTGTGTTTCATAAAACGGTCATTAAACAAACAAAGGTGCACAGTTTGACACACAAACCAAGTGTATAAAACATTTGTGATGGTTGGCAATTACACAGCAAAGAAGTCCAAACCCAGCTTACGTCGTGCTGCTACTGTGATTTTCTTTTCCTTTCTCTCTCCATGAAGAGAACTGCGAAAACAACCAAGCCACGCCAAAATTGGATTTGAGAGAAGGGGAAAAATCTGCCTCTTTTTATCAGTGTCCTCCCTCAGAAATCTAAAAAGTGCACCACAGTGTTCTCAAAGCGTAGCCTTGATAAGAATACCACCAAGCCAAGGATTTCTTCTGTTCTGCTCTTGTTCTTTGATCCGTGAATAAACACCATAACCGAGCTAACGCCAGCAAACCAGCAAAATGACACTACATGTCTTCATCCAGTGGAAGCTTACTTAGGACAGAGACTCATTTAAATCTTAATGACCATATGCTTCTTATACAAGTATAATTGATGAGCTGTTAAAGGTTTGAAACAGGATTTAGGATTAGTAGTTCTCAATGAGATTCTCAACGTATCCTTCCAGTGCATTATGACGAGGAGCACAGTCAAAATGAAAATTGATGAAATCAGGCCTTGTGGTTGACAGGCGATCATTTCAAATTCAACAAAAACCATCCAATTCAACCTAAACCAAAGAGACGCATATGACAGGAAAAACAATCTACAACAATTTTCAAAGCATGAGGACAGTCTATCAGCATTGTGCGCTCCCTCAGCTGGAAGTTAACATGTTTTTGCACCGCTGAGATTTCAGACTGAACTCACACTATCTCACACACAAACAACTTTCGGCCCATTGATTTGAGTCATACTTCTCTTCTCCGGCGAGTTTTTAAAACAAACCCTTTTTCTGTGCATGCAGCATGTCACCTCTCTCTCTCATTTCTTGGTGCTTGCTCACTCAAGGACATGAGTTGCAAGGCTTAAAGGACTGCCAGGGGCAAAGAGAAGAGGATCTGGATGTGTGCCACAGCACTGGGGCACAGGACCACAGCAGTGGATCTTTCTGAGGACAATTACAGATAAAAACTCTCCGCTGAGAAAGAGCCTAAGAATCTCTGCCGGGTTGATAAAATGTTGGTGTTCCTAAAAAAAACCTACAGGACAAGCCCAATCCCTTGATGGGGATATAGAAGCATGAGGACAGACACATTGCGGGGACATAAGACGGCATGGGCTGTGTGCTTAGTACTTAAAGATGTAGACTGAAGACTATCCTTGCTTGATCCCCTTTTGGATCTTGTTAAGCTCAAGGATAAGACGAAGGGAGGGAAGATTGGATATTCCACTCAGGAATCCCAGCGAGGTGTCTCACTGGAACACACCTTGCGGCTTCAATTAATAGAGAGGACAGACTTTATAAAATATGAGAAATAAGGCCAGCTCTCTGAAAACAGAGAAAGACCTTTATTCTTTATCTTCTCTTTATCACAATGACATTTTATTCAGCAGATTTTTAGGCAGTATTTTAGGTCCTCCTTCCCTGATAAAAATTCTGCCTTCCCAAACAAAGGATATCGTCACAGTCGCACCAGAATACCAGAAGGTTCCTCTTCCTAATTATGGCTTCATTGTGCTGTGCAGGCATTTTTTGAGCACGGATTTGATCCTCTCATTTCCTGGAGTGTGTTATCAATTTTCATCACTATTCACAGTGAGAAGCTGTGTCCTGCAGCTTTATGACACACAATGCTCAATTAGGATCATACTGTGTATGGATACTGAGAAGGCCTTGGCATATGGCAAACATCATTACCGTACACTTCAAGCCAGTGAGTCAGCACTCATAACAGAGGCGCTGTCAAATCAGAGTCATCCTCTGAGCTGCGAGGAAGAGGCACAATCAAGGTGTACGTGCACAATAGATATGTCAGATGCAGTTTGAGAGTGTTTAGCACAGACTCTCTGAAAATGCATGACCTCTGGTTTCTGTAGGAAAATGAGCATAGGCGTTCCTTTTATTTTGATCATAACTGACATATGAGTGGCTGTGGGTTTTATGAATACAATCACATGATGATTCTTGGCCTCAGGGCAAAAAAGGCAAACACAGCCACTGAATAAGAAAGATGTTTTGGGTGCAGTTGATATTAAATTGAATATTTGCAGCTGCAATGCTTAACAGATCTTTTTGTAAACTCAAAGACATAACGTGTAAAGTTCTATCTGTTTAATAAGAAAGACGGACAGGTATTATCCAGAGAGAATATTCAGGATGGTGTACAGAATAAATTGTCCAAATAACATTTTAGGTTAAACCCTTTCCCCACAGGACAGAAGGGATCCATTAGCCGGACCACCAGCTGCCCCCAGATCTGAACATTCTGGCTGCAAGGCAGCCAAGGTAAAAGCTGCTCTCTTCCTTGTGACACTAAACCACTGATGCAAAGTCATGTGCAAATTTACATTATCATCGCTTAAGCAAAAAGTCGGATAGATAGAGAAAGTTATGCAAAAAAATAATACTAATATCCGTCCACAACATTGTCACAAATTGTGTCATATTGTGATGTGAGCCATGAAGATCTCTCACTACTGCAGGTCTCTGTAACTTTTCCCATGAAATAATGATGGCCTCTGAGATGAATTTTGATGTAATAACCTGACAAGCCAAGAGGTAATAAAGCCACAATGCTTCAGCCGCACAAGAGAATCCCTGTCATATTGAAATATTCATGAGATAAATGTTATTTAAGGCCAGAGCTGCTCTAGATATGTTGCACAGGTGCAGTGGGGTTCTTCATCATACATAATGTATATCTGAACAGTTATGAACTCTAATTGTTGTCACAGAGTATAACTTAATTAGATGCCATGCAAAATTACACAGCGTGGCACATGTACTCAGATATTCAGACCCCTCACACAGCAGTGACTCAAATGATGTTACTGCCCTGCGTCCCCCTGTGTCTCAGGGAGGATTTGTCCCTTAAACCTGGTTTGAACTCGTCCTGTATTCTGGCTACAGTTTCTGTTGAACTTCTTTATGTCTGGCTACATATTCTTTGTAAGTAACACACATTTATTCAGTTGAAACAGAGGGCTAGGTAAATAGGCTGACATTGTGCTTACCTCCAAAAAGTAACACCGCTGACTGAAGCGCAAGGATATGCAACATGTTTCTTTGAGCCGTTAGGCAAACAAGAATCCCCCACAAAATTGTATGGAAGCCGAACTGGCTTAATTCAATGGAAAAAATCCTACTTGCAGCATCGTTATTAAAAAATGAAAAAGCATATTCTCTGGTAAAAATGTCATGCCTCATCCAGTCATTTGCAAACGCTAAAAAATCATAGTGCGCGCGCAAAACAATTCTGAAAGCCCTTTCACTCGTGTCTTGTCTACTTGTTTTTGTCTGCAAAATTCAAGAACTGAAGAGAGGGAACTTGCGCGCAGCTTTGCATCACTCCTTGAAGCATTTTGGGGAGAGAAAGACGCTTAGACGCCTGATAAAATGCGTAAACCCGGGGTGAGACGTCTGTTGTGATTCATCATCACAGTGACTCTCAATGAGCTCCGAAACAGTTTCCTCCAAAATCAGCAAACGTTGTCAATCCCTCGTCCTCAGTTGGTCAGTTTCTCTGCTCTGTATCCTCCGCATTACCAGGCACCAGAAGTTGGCTACCATGCAGTGCGTAAAGTCCGACACTTGGGGACGAGCAAAAGCAGCTCCCAGCCGGCATCGTGTATGAAATAGCCTTATATATAAAAGTAAATAAGTTCACATTGCAACGCAGATTAGCTTCCATCCACACCCAGGCAGTCCTGAGCGCAACTCCAGCAGCAGCAGCAGCCACAGCAGAGCGCGCAGAGCTCTGATCCCGGAGCCAAATGCTCAAGCTGCCACTTGTAATTACACTTTGGCACCAAGTGGCTCAAATTTTGTGCGAAAGTCCGGTTTCAAGCCTTCATCTTTCGATGTTTATGTAGACGGGCAGTAGGCTACAGTTTCAGTGGAGCCTGTACGCACTGACAGCCGTCCAATGCGCGTCGAGAGGAGCAGAGGAGAAAAAAGCCTATAGCTGTGACAATAACTGGCACTGGCACACATCGGGAGGCGTGTGGCGCTCCAGCAACACACCGTTCTTCACAGGTAGTGCTAAGAATACACATAAATATTTATATCAAACACTTCTGACCAATTCACATTCAACCCAAAGGCATCTCCACTCAGTACAGTTCATCCTCAGATGGGACGCGTTTAACCAAAGTCATAACCACTCCTTCCTAAATGCCTTACACTTTCCCACCGTCACCGTTGCCCTCTGTGGTCAAAAGGAATGACTTTAAAAGTTGTTATCAGAAATGTCCGATTGGTTGCATGATTGCGCCACTCGGCAGGCACTAGTGACCCCGTGTGGCATGGGAAGTGAACTGAACAGAGCTGCTCAGGTGTGAAGGTGGAGGACACAAGGCAATAGACACTTAACACTGTGGGCACCATAAAGATCCAATTAGAAACCGGCAATTAAAGTGACCGACAGGGACAAAATGCCCAGTGTGATTAAAGCATGTTAGTGGTGACGTCTTGCTTCCGCCATGTTGTCCTGAGAGAGAGGCAGTCTGTTGCTACAGTGAGATCTGTAATGAGTTCCTAGTTTCTTTGTCACGTTTGGTCACCATTCATTCATTCATTCATTCATTCATTTTATGTCCCATACTTATTCCTATTCAGACCCATGAGAGACATGTGGTCTGTCCAGTGCCGGACCGAGCACATTCAGTGCCCTAGGCAAGCCTTCTCTGGTGCCCCTCCACCCAAAAAAACCCCCACATATATAATCTTGTAGCTATTTATTGCAAATAAGAACAAGAGCAAATGAGAAACACTAACACTAATACATAACTTTGCCAACAACCAATAATAGTAAATAATTACTGAATAATGTGCAAATTTACAAAATTTGTCTCTGTCTGTTTTCCTTTTTTCCATCCAGGTCTTATTTATTTTTCTACCTTTTTTTATTTTCTCTGACTCTCACTCTTGTTTCCTGTGTCACGTTAAATAGGATGTCAAACTACTTACATGGAAATGCAAAACAGATGTGGGGTTAAAGTGTCGGTAAGAGTTACGTCCTGGTTCTAAGGGGACTATATCGAAAGTGTTCAGTGGAAATGCGGATTAATACTTTCCACAAACACTCCGCTCCACCCTACCCACCAGTGCTTTAGCATGATCCGTCTATGATGATCACTCACTGATGAACACATGAAGGTGAACTGCATCAGTGCTACCACTACAGACTGACTGTTGGCATCAGATATCTTTGAATCTTTTTTCCCTTATGTTCAGTTTTTTAAATTGTATGTTTATGTGTGTGTTTTGGGGGCGGGAGGCGGATTTTGGCGCCTCGTCTAAGGTTGGTGCTCCAGGTGGCCACCTATATCACTTACAGGAAGATCTGCCCTATCCCAGCATGCATCTTGATTACGTGTATTGCAGCCTCCTTATATGTTCTAGCAGCCTACCTGATGATTATAATTTCTGCTCCATGGCTATTATGTCTGAGGCTGCAACTGCAAACATGACTCTACACAGTGATCATGTTCATGTTTGCAGTTTCTTAATTTAAATGAATTTGTTGTGAGTGCGTAACATAATTGTTGCTGCTGATGAATTCCTCAAAATTGAAACCATTTCAGCCCAGAAATGAAACAAAATGTGGTTCATTACTGTAATCTGGTAATTGATTAAACCGTGTGCCAGATTTTTTTTTCTTTTTTTTTCGTGCAGGCCAGATGGTGTTGTGAAGGAAAAGATAAAGAAAGATCCATGGTCTCTAAATACAGAAATATCAGATGAGTCACCCACCAGTCTAATAATTCTTTTCATGAGTGTTTGTTTCATTGCTCTGCTTGTCTGCCATGCTGTGATCACTCGAGGACCTAACATTGGTTTGGTTTGTACTTTGATTGTGAGAAAGATGCTCATGCTGTTTTGAGATGCATGATTTTACAAAAGCAGGCAATGTTTATTAATCAAACATGAATCACACAACAATGCAACGAATAATAAGCTAACCATTTTGGAAATGAAACTGTATGTGTACAGTGTAATAGCACTTTATATGAACATATAAATGCATCCTCTGACTAAAAGTACACCACATGCTGCTTACAGCAAAAGCACCGATTTTCAATATTTCAGTGAAATGCATATGGCTTTTAGGCTCTATTTAAAGCTCAGTCAGTTTATGACTGCTGTCAAGCTAAACTAAGGTACATCAGCAAAACAAGTTGTAGCTGAAAAGAAGTATCAGAACCTATACTTTCACCCTGTATGCAGAGGTCATGTCTAACAAACACCTATCAAACAGAGAGGAAATCACCCGTTTATGTTTAAACAGATAGAATCTGTGGATACTACTCTGATTAGTCGCCGTGAAATCATAGTCATAGCCACTGCTTCTGTCCTAATTTCAAGGCATCCTTTCTCGTTGACTCCAAATCCCATTTTTATCCTCAAGGAGCTGAGCTTTTGCTTCCTCCTAAATGTGTGCAATTTGATCGTGGAAACAAATCCACTTTCGTACATCTGCAGAAAGCATTAGATGTGGAGCTGGGGGGATGGACAAAAGTGTTGGTGTAGAGCAGTCACTTCCCTCGCTGTAATGGTGGGCTGGAACATCACTCACACAAAGGCTGGTAGCTGTCCAAAAGTAGCCCGTCTATAGCCTGACACTCAGACAAATCCCTTGAAGCCCACGCTACACTGAGGTCCGTTCAACAGCTGGAAATCAGAGAAAGCACCAGACAGAGCCTGAGCGGCTTGAGTTACATCGTCTGTAGCTGTAGGTCATTAAAAAAAGTAGCCAGACTCCTCTAAGTCCTGCACATGGTAAGCCCATTTCCTTAGCTGCTGTAAAAAAAAAACCTCACACACCAGCTTTCTCCTTCCCAAAGATGATAAGACACATTGGAAATGTGGGAGTTTTGTAAAACAGGTAGAGCAGTTTATTTGAAGAGATATTTAGGATGCAAAAGTATACGCGACTGTGTCTTGACACATGTGACTTTCAGATCTACAGACCTCTCCAAGGACAGGTCGTAAGACTTTGATGTCTGGGGAAAGGTCTCAGGTCTTTGATGACTTGAAAAAGATCTGGAAGCTTTCATACCTTGAACACAGAGCAAAGACTGAAATGTCAGACACATGAACATACAACATAACTCACTTTCCACTCTCAGACACAGATAATCATTTCTTACTTTGAAGTGGTTGGCAGTTTAGTTTCCCGCAAGAGCACAGACTTTCTCTCAAGAACACGACAAACAATTGTTGGTATATAATGTCTATATATACATCATGTGTCTGTGGGATATTCAGATAATAAGAATACCATATGGGTGAGTAAGAACACACTACAGGCTGTGTTTTTGAACTTTCCCACTGTCACCTCCTGACCTTCACTAGGTCCCAGGTGAATATACCATCCTATCCTCTATATTATACATAATGAATCGTCCCCTGTGTCTTCTTTTGGGTGGTATCCTTCATCCATGACCTTAACCAGCCTCAGTAGCTTGTCCTCCAGTCAGTTGGTAGACAGGAGGCCCAAATTCATCACCACCTTTCATTCCCCTCCCCTGGCCTATCTGATCTATGATAGCATTAATAATAACTGCTGCAGAATGCCCTGTCGCCCTCTGTGCCTTGCCCACTCCCTGCCTGCGCAGATTACCACCAGCCATTCACAGCCCATTAAAACTGTATTTACTTATCAGCCTCTCTGGAGCCGTCACTCTGTTTTCAAGACTGATGCCCAGAGGGAGGGCAAAGAGTGACCTTCCTATAGCCCACAGTGCTGTAAGTCACTAGTCCCAAATGATTTGTCTCTTATTTCGCTGCCTAAACTCTGGTGACAGCAATGTTTGTCAAACAAACAATTTAATAACTCTGTAAACAGAATGAGATGGCTATAATCAGCATTTTTATATTAAAGGAATAGTTTGATTTTTGGTTCAAATATTTTTGAGTTTCAAATGTTCATTTTCTGATGAATAGTTACATCTTTATATATATAAAAAAAATTATATAACTCTCATACCGGTCCATTAAATATGAGGCTATAAACGGCAGCTGGTTAGCTGAGCTCAGCACAAAGACTGGAAACAGGAGGACAAAGTTAGTCTAACGGTCACTAAATCAACCTACCAGCACCTCTAAAAAGTCTTGTTTGGTTCAAAACCAAAGTAAAATTTGCTGTTTTACAGGGGGTTATTTGCAACACAATTTCATAGATGTCTGTGTTTCAGGGGGGGAAAAGCTCTTGAAACCAACTGTAAGTTAAAGGTAACATCAGAAACTACCTTATGAATGTACAGTAGAGTTACTTTTTCATCTCAGAACTTAGAGGGAATGAAAAACAGAGCTTAAAGAAGTGTGAATTGAAATCCTGGTGACCAGGAACAAATCTAACTAAATGCTAATGTTGCTGTAAATCTGCTTGATGTGTAAATAGGCAAATGTTTGCTGATGTGTTAGTCATATCATCTTCATACCAGGAAGCAACCTCCAGGGCTGAAAAATGAAGCATCCAGTGGTGCAGAGGGTACAGCAGGCGTCCCATGTGTGGGGGCAGGGTCCTTGCCGCAGCAGCTGCAGGTTCAGTTCCAGCCTGTGGCCCTTTGCTGCATGCCGCCCCCCCCCCCCTCTGTCCTCCCTGTCATGCTTAAGTACTGTCATGTGAAATAAAGTCAAAAACCTAAAATATAATCTTATTAAAAAAAGAAAAGAAAAATGAAGCCAATGTGAAAATGCCACAAACTGCAGTTTCTCTAATGGCCACTTGAGGCTGACTCCAGGAGCGAGTCAATCCTCATAGACCCCCGACTTTACAGCAGAATTAAACATGTTTACAGCCTTGTACAAAAATATGGTTTTGGTTACCATAACTAATTTCCCCATACATGACAACTGTACAGGGAGTGATTTTTTTTTTAATTACTCACCAATTAAGTCTTAGAATTATACATAATTCAAGGAGGGACCACTTTGAGTGACAGGCTGTCTGTAATGCGTCACCACAGTCTATGATTTAGATCCACCTCTCACTCCTTGACAGCTCCACCCTCTCGTCCAAATATGGTCACTTCTGGCTCCAAAAATCCAAAATGCTGATAGGAAAAATGCCTAAATGGGAGTCCACAAACCAATGGGTGACGTCACAGTGGCTTCTACCATTACATTTATACATCTTATGCTTCAAACCAGTTAATATATCAGTGTTTCCTGCAGCCCTTAGTGGCCGAAACTAATTTAACTGCAGGTTTAATTCAATGCAATTTACACAGACGTTTTTTGTTACATGAAGTGCTATCAAGCAATAGTGACCACATATAATATTTCGATGCATTGCTCACTTTGCCTTTAAGTATGTAAGCCGGAGCAAAGAGTTTCCTATAGTTGTGGTTGGATCGGCTGCATATATGCCATTATATTTGACTGACAGTTGAGCAATCATGATAGCATAAATGGGACAAGGTGAACTCTCCTTATTCTTCCTTCTGCAGACAGTTATTTCTTATCAGCTAGAATGTGTCATGGTCTACTTTGGGTGTGCTTAACTTCCCCTGACCTTTAAAAGGGCTGATTATTTCCATCCACAATCTTCACTCGGCAATACGCTGCCAGCACAAAAGGATATTAGGCCCAGACCTGCTGGTCTGATAATTCCAGCTCTCGGTATGGAACTGAGGGGAGACCAAACCACAATGCCCTGCCACTCTATTATCATTTCACTGCCTCCACCTTCACCTTCACCACTGCTATTCTATCACCTTTCACCTCACAGGGTGTGCAGCTTTTTCAGGAGCTGAAGAGTTCTCCGTGTGGCCCGTTTTATTACATCTTAAAAGTACTTTGTATTCACAGTAATTAACTTCTCTTTCATGCATCACCCTCCCGGGACAAACCACACAGCTTTGCATAGCCCAGAATACTTTGTAGCTGTGTAAATCTCCTTCGTATTGGGAGACTCCCCGTGCCTCCAGCTCCCCTGACAGCACTATTTGATAGAAATAGAGAGAATCTCAAAGGAGTACCAACAGGTCTAAATGTTTAATAGATTCTTATTTTACTTGTGGTAATCTCGTAATCAGAGGTTCGCGGGGGTTACATCTATCACCTAGGGAACAAATAAAAGTCTTATTGTGTCCTGCTCCCTTTCACCTCAGGAGGAAATGTGAACCAGATAAATGATGGCCTTGTTTCAAGAGAGACTCAATCTATTGCCAACGATTTGTGGCCAACAAAGTAATTTCGATAGCGTTCTTTGTATTGATAGATGGAGCCTAAATTTGATAAAGAGCCAATTTACTCGTGAGGGGTGTAAGAATGGAACTGTGGTTATCTTTGCTCTTTTTTCCGTCTTTGCCTCAATCCTACCAATTCAGCTCAAAATTAGATGGAAAGAAAAGGACAAACAGCACAAAGGGTAATATTTTTGACAAAGCTTTGCTACTAACCACTTCCATTACTTTTCAATACCAATAATCCATGTGAGTTGTTTCATCACACACACTGTTGAGAGAGGTGACTGTATCAATGTGAAATGTTTGTGACTTTGTGAGCTCATTTTTTGGCTGAATGTTTAGCTTTAACAGAGGACCCATAAACAGTACACCGGTTCAGCAGTTCAGGTCATATTAACTTGTGCATTTCCTCTATTTCCTCAGAAAGAAAACAAATTAAAAAGCCGTTTCAAACCTTACATTTTGATGACTAGTGGCACTGAAAATGCAATGCTTGGTGAACAACCTTGACACTTGCTGTGCCATGGAGATGTTCTGAAACTTCCTCAAGAACCTGCATGAATGCCAAGCCTCAGAGCTAAGGGGAGCCCTGCAGCTGGGATACATTTTCCTCTGTTTTTTCATGGCTAAACACCGGATGTGTTGCCACCTACTGTTACCGTTGTCTGACAAGAAACAGTATGCTCTTGTGACCACATGGTGGAAAAGGTACAAATTAACTTCAGAGTGGAAAAGAGAGACTGTCTGCTTCACCGGGGAACCCCCCGACAGGTGTGTGCACAAAGACTTTAGGCGCTAATCACTGGCAGATTTGTAAAAGGTGAGGTAAAGTAGATTATTCATGAGCACATGGCTCGAATATCCAGGGTAAATTGAGCGTGTTTGGAAAATAGCAAAAGAGACTTCAGCCACATTAGGGGGATTCTGAGCAGGCCGCCATCCGTTCAGGGAACAATGCTTTATTGATCGGGTGACTTGAATGTGAAAATAAAAAGGTCTTGAAAGTGACAAAATTAATCAAACCTTGATTAAATTACTGCAGTCTGTTTTCCAATTCAGCGGAGGAGCTCTCGGTTTGGCAAATGAATTCTCCCAGAGCTGTTTGTTTGCATTGCCCATGTCTACATTTACATGATGGCTTATGTTTGCCTCCATGCATGTGTAAAACCGTGCACTCATGCATGTGCTGTGTAATAGCAGATGTGTCACACTGATTCTAAGCTCAAAGAACTGGTGTATGGGCCTGTGATGCACTGCTGCCACCTAAAGACAGAGCTTGAATCAACCATGATTTGGTCAGCAATCATACATCATACTGTTCTTTACTGATACACACAATACTGCGGCCATTAAAATTATTCCTATCTTGTTTATTTATTACTCTTCTAACATCTTTTTTACACATTTACACAGATTATGCAATAATCTGTTTCCTATGCCTTATAATTACAATACAGATACAGTATGATTTTCATATAAAATGCTGGTTCAAACCCTATTATCCAAACATCCCATATTTACCACATCCTCTTTGTTATGATACAATTCACCATTCAAATAAAAAGTATTTCACTTATTTTACTTATGGTCAGGTCACGCTTTTAAGAGGGATGTGTCAGTTTAACTCCTGTGTCCTCCTCAATAAGACATAATGCATTACAGTATGTCAGCAACAACATATGCTGTGTTAAAATGCACTGTCATTAACATACGCTGTGCTCGAAATCAGACTCACGGATGTGTTAAAAATGACATCTTTTGTAAGAGAGCGCTCCTCGGCGGCTCTCAAAGCAAGCCATCTGTCACCAAACCCAGACACGGCAGGGGTTTGTTTGCTAAACAGGACAAAGGCGACTGTTATCAACCAGATGCTGTCAGCATAATGGAGCAGTTGTCAAAAAAAATCTGAAAGCTGCTGTCTTGGACTAATGTACCATATGGACAAAGTACTTTTTTGTTAGAACTGTTGTTGTTGGTGGTGAAATATCTTGTTGGTCAGATGTTGTCAATTCATCAAATTTAAAATGCCAAATGGCAATCAATGACTTCATATCTGGAAGAAACAGACATAATGAAAAATGGGCTGTTATTATGGTTTGTCAGATGTGTGACGGAACATGTTTGTGAGATATGATCTGTGAAATTTGACATGTATATTCATTTAACACATTATGTTATACAAGGAAAAACTGTTTCATTGATTAAACTTGCTGATTGACTTGCTTAATTACTAACAGGGGGAATTCATTTTGTCTGACATATCTTCATAGTTTACATTTGGGATGTCTGTTTTAAAGGCAGTGTTTTTCAAATAGTATGCTATTTTCTGCGTATCCTTTGTAATTATCCAAGCTTATCACAGCAATTTTGATGGTATACCTGGCAATATGCCTCCGGGCAAATATTGTGCTATCTGCCAGATGCTGTTGAAATTTTTATGTGTCGTGTTGGTGTAAGCTCCGCAGGTGAGCACCATTATTTTAGGACACCCTAACCACCCACAACAAGTAGTACTGAGTAATAATATTAGTATGTTTGTTTGTTTGTTTGTTTTGACCCTTCCTGAAGCTACCATTGTTTTTCCTGGAGCCTCCTTCACTGTCTTGCAGAAAATGCATGACCCTCCCTCCCCCATAATATAGGTATTAGATTTTTAAAACTTACCCTTTAATGTTTGAAAGTAAAAAGTTAAAAGTTGAAGACAAAATCCAAATTTTAAATAAAATGTAGAATAAAGACATTTTTATGAAATGTCACTTTTTTTTCTTAACCCCCTGAGACCCTGTGTCCTCTTATGTGGACATCACATTTTGGGTTTATCAACCATATACCTCATTCTACTTAACTTGGACCTGTTGTCTTCATTTGTGGACACTTTTTTGTGCCATCTAGTGATAGTAAGAGCACAATACACTAATCCATGTAAAAACAAGATGGCAGCCATTTCTGCTAAGTCAGTCTGCTGCCGATCCTGACACAGAAGTGGACAAGGTCCAAAATCTGATCACATTTTATGGGCCGAAACTTGTTTATTTATGATTTAAAATGTTTGTAACTTCATATGGCAACAAATTTGATCCGTTTTAGCAACAGTAACAAGCTAAGACACTGTTAATTAGGAAGTACTCATTTGAAGACACTGAGACTTAATTGTCTCATTTTAGGACACTGGGACTTCACTGTTGTTGACAGTGTTCAGGTTTTTATACTTATTGGGTCCTACTGATCCCAAATAGCTAGGAGAAATTAAAAATGCATGCCAAACAAAAGTTGGGCCTCTCAGGAGGTTAGGGATGTATCCAAAGACCGTCGAACATTTGAAAATCCAATGGTAATTTCTCGTTCCACAGTTTCTGACTATGATAAAAGGTGTAATTCTGGTGATTTTTGAATTATCAAAAAAAAAATGCAAGGCATGTTTTTTTTTTTAATCTGTGGCACAATAAACACAAAATACAACCATTTAAATTTGTATGCCCCTCGCTTTAGCGAAAATAAAAAAATATTAGTCCCTCCCTTGTGCTTAAAAATTATTTGAGGTGCCTCCGACTTTTTGAACCACCCCCTCCCCCCTCATAAATAACGGTCCCTAAGTACAAAGTAATTGCTACTCTATTTTTACACATAATGTTCCCTTGAGAATGAAAAACTAGCCTACTGACATCCCGGTAAAAGAAAGATATAAAGATCTGCCTCCTAATCTCTGCCATGGATTATTAAACGTAATACGTATTATTAAAAGTAATACCTCAGATGCCTGTTTGCTTGCTCATTTATTCACGGTTCTCCTTGTAAGTTTTAAACTGGACACACCTTGTTCTGTGCAGGAAAGATTAGCTATTTTTCAAGGACCGAGCGTAAAGAGGAACCTTAGTTATCGTTGTGCTTTACAGGGGAATGAAAATACTGTCGGACCATTGAGTGAGTGAAGCTCGAAGCTACCTGTTCCGACGGTAAACGACTGACGTGAGTGTCCGAGTGAGTTTCTGTTTACTTTCCTTGTACAAGTAATGTATCTCAAACACTCTAATTCATAACGTAGCACTTAAATAAGTAATAAATTTAACGTTGCATATAAGTGCTAGCGTGACTGTGACGTTAGCAATTGTCCTGCTAAGTTAGCTAACTGGCTGTAATAGAACTTTGTTCTTAGCCCATAAGGTCGCGTGTTAGCTGGTTACCGTGATGTTCCTGGTCGTGTTAGCACAAATGAGATATATTCATTAGGATAATATAATATTCTGTATAGAGTTGCAGAGCGTCAACATTAGCAAGCTAGCGTGAAGTGTCACCTGTTTTCAGAAAACATTTGTCATTTGAACTGGGCTTAAGTTAATTAAGTTAAGTGAGTTGATGTAAAGTGAAGCTCTGACCTGTATTCACATGTACATGTTGGCAGGTATTGACTAACGGGAGCTGTGAAGAGCGGAGGAGCCATGCCTTTCCTCCATGGGTTTCGTAGGATCATCTATGAGTATCAGCCGCTGGTAGATGCTGTCATGTGTGTTGTTGGACTGGAGGAAGGAGATGGAAGTCCCGAGGAGAGGTAATACTAAAGCCACAGTGTTATCTGCTTAATTATGCAGTTGTGTGCATAAATGTGTGCAGTATGTTTTACCACCAAGTACAGAATGCATTTGACAGACACACTGGTGGCATTTCATACAGTTTGAATGAAACAGCGCTGATACCTGCTCTTGTGTCCAGAGTCAGAGGCCCTGAGGATGAGCCGGGTGTATGCAGCTCTCTGGCCGAGCTTCTGGAGCGGGAGTCCCAGTCTGAAGTGTTTGTGGAGGGCATCAGCTATGCTCTGTTTAAGGTGGCAGAGCGGGGGCTGGTGAATGCGGCTGAAATCCTTCTACGCTATGGAGCTGATCTAAACTTTGAAGGTAAGTAATCATATGTGAGTGGGCTTTAAATTCAATGTACAAGCATTTAATACAATTACAAAGCATCTAAAATTGGAGTAGCCAGCCAGAGCACTTGTCCTGCAGTGCACCATGCATAATGCAGCATTTCTGTCACTCTGAGTTTACAAGGGCTTGTTTAAAAATTCAGTGTTGGGTGGGCTGTATTAATCATTTTAAACTGAAGTACAATCTTGTCTTGCTGGCAATTAATACTATCACTGAAAATGGGTTTACTTGGTTACACTTCCTCTCCATCTAGGATTTACAATAACAAGAGGCGTATCATTTCTAGTAATAGACCCCAATTAAACAAGTTGATGGCCACACTGAAGGTGACTACAGATGTAAATCTTTTTCCCAATGGGACATATATTTCTGCCGTGCTGGCCAGTAACTCACTTTCTACACTAGCTCCCATCATGCTCCAGTTTTATTGGGTGATGAGTCTCTGCTACAAGCACAACAACCCCTCATGTGAATTCATTAAGAAAATGACATGACAGAAAAAGCATGCATGCACCTGCCATTTTTTTTTACACAAGGATCTGCATACTGTAAATGGAGCAAGTTGTCATCCATATACACTTGAGAGAATAAGTCTCCCTAAAGCAAATTGCAGTGGAAAGTGCAGCATGTCTTGTGGCTGCAATGAAACCTGCCAGGGCTCTGCCAGATTCTGCTGTGGTGACCTCTGGTGGTAATAAAAATGTCTTTCCCCAGGGACATAATTAGGGGATCCTAAGCAGAGGCAGAGGCTGCTTCATTCATCTTTTACATTTCTTGAATGCCTCTTTCCAGCAAGTTAACACTGACAAATTCTCCCACATAGAATGCAGAAATGTTCGAGTTTCTCTATTCGTGTTCAAGTATTTGTCATTGTTTGCCTTCATGTTTAAGAATAGATTGTTCCAGCTATCTGACAGGCAGTGTGCTGAAGCAAGAGTTTGTATAGTTATGACAGTTACAAGCAGTTGTATTTATTTATTAGTTTATTTGTCAGGGACAATGTAAAAAAAACAAAAAAACATTGTAACAGGTTACATCAACATGAAACAGATGTACATTACAACATTAACATTAGTTAATTTGAGCGCATAATAGTAACATTCTCATACATGTGACGTGATAATATAAAATTACAATATTAACATCACATTTCAATCATTTTACATGTTTTCCTTATGTATATGTGCATGCATGTGTTTGTGTTCCCTAATTTAATGGCAATATATGTGTCTTTATGAGTAAGTATGTATCTGTCTATGCATATCTGTTCCTCTCTTTGTGTGGATGTGTCCCATTTGCATGTGTGTGTATACCAGTGCATGATCAGAGATCAGTGATGGCAGGTTTGTGTGTTTTTTTACGATCAGATTGTTTTTTTTATTTCCATTAGAAGGGCATTCTAAAAATGTATTTGTTTTTTGAGAAAAGAAGACTGACCGATGGTAGTTTGCATTGTGCCACCCTGAAATTGCCATTTGCTGATCCCCGAGTGGCTCTTCTATTGGTATTTGTTTTTGTGACATATGGACAAAGTGCAGACGAGGTGAGATTGTTCATGCATTTAAAAATCAATTTGATAAAAGAAAACTCGATCAAGCTGTTGTAACTGAGCAACTTGAACTTTTTCATAATTGTACAGTGGTGCCATTTCATTTGTTTTTGATCCATTATTTTCAGTGCTTGTTTGTATAGTGACAGTTGACCGTTTGGCTTGGCTCCATACAGTAACACAACATGATAAATGTGAAAGTATGGCATGCGTGAATAGTTGAGCTGCCCTGAAGGGGAGCTACGCCCATTTTCAAAATTCATATATGTTATTCCTGTGATCTAAAACAGTCCAGAAATATTAGTAAAAATGAACAACTCTCCCAAATCCACATAGATTGCTAAAACTCAAAGTCTGGAGCTGCTCCATAGACAATGAATTGGGAAAGATGTTATAAATGACAGTGAGAGCACCCAGGGGAATGTATATGGAGTATATGGGGACTTTGTCTGTTTCAGAACTGACAGCACTATAATATAATACATCTTATTGCCGTATAAAAAGAAAACAAACATTCTGTGAGTCCCCAAAATCAGGCTCCCATTCAATGTATGTGGAGCAGCTCCAGACTTTATACTTGATGGCATTAGAAGTTTGAGACTTACTTCTCTGAGAGAGATGAAACATGTTCACAAATACTAATTAAACTTTCCTAGGCCATGAAATAACATATTAGAAGTCTAAATTTTGGTGATGCTCCCCTTTAATGGGTATGTAATGTCTTATAATTGTAAAACAGTTTATATTCTGTCTTGTATCTTCATCAAATTTGAGTTGGGAATCCAAAATGACACCAAGAAATTTTAAATCACAGACTTCCTTTACTTCCTCTTGATCTGTTTTGATTGTAAGCCTGTCTTTTGCTTTCCTTCTCGTGTAAAAACAAATTGCCACAGTGTTTTTAAGATTCAGATTGAGCCATTGGGATACCGCATCTGTTTCATTTGTTAATATCTGCTGCTACACAGGGGATTTTAGATTATATATGTAAATGGCTGTGTCATCAGCGTACATTTGAGAACTAACCGTTTTGTACTTAATAATCTGGACGCCAATCTTAATGTGTACATGAAAGAGAATTTGTCAGTATTATATACAGTAGATGCACACAGTAAGTATCAATCAGTTCTTGTGCCACTGAGAAAACACAGTCAGGTACAGGTGTCATTCTGTTACATGTAAAACTAAGAATTAACTTTTAATGTTTATTATCTGCTTTTATACTGTATTGCTGCCAGCTGCAGAGGATGAGAGAGCCTAAAACACAACAGCTTGAGAAAAGACTTTCAAACATTCACCAGTATGTTAACACATATGCTGTCTTTAAGGCACTTGGTAAATATATAAAACACAAGAAAATACAGGAAACATTCTTTCACAAAATCCCTTCAAACATATGCACTGGGTTAGAGCCAACAGACCACCATAGCCAGCATTATACAGCAGGTTGTGTCTCTGCCCAGACACATTTAGAGAAAATGTAGTATTGTCAGAAATCTTCATCTGTCTGATTTAGATTTAATCTGCGTGATAAGACTCAGTTTGTTTATTATGATTTTTTCTCCTCTCCAGACCCTGTGTCTTATTACAATCCTCTGCATATAGCAGTTTTAAGGAACAGGCCAAACATGGTGAGGCTGCTGGTCGGGCACGGAGCAGACATCGAAAAGAGAGACAGGGTGAGGCAACTGTCGAACTTCATGATTCAGGATTCATGTCCTTTTTTTGTTCTTGTGTTCTCCTCTGTAGTCTTACATGTTTATGTAAATAGAGTGCCCCAGGAATGAGTTACAAAACCTGGAAATGAGTTAGATTTTCACCACTCCTGGTTCCCTTATCATGAAGTCAATGGGTTTTTTGGATGGGTTTTTGGTTAGATGCCTGAAATAAGGTCTGTAGTAAAGACAAGCTTTAGAGACTTTCACGTTTCGTTCTACGACATAAAATACATCATTAAATACTCTACTCGTTTATTTTGATGCTTTTGTGTGTCTTAAAAAAGGCGGTTCCTAACAAGTTGCTAAATGACACTACAGAACGTCATCACACCGATGTGGCTTTACATCCGTGCTGTGGGAGCGACGTCAAGTAATGTGACTGTGGTGTAGTTCGTTTATAGCCTAACATTAGCTTTTCACCTCTGGTGATTGCAGTTAAGCTTCAAAAATCATAAAAGTGTTGTTCATTCATGAAGATTATCTTGCTGAACATTGTAAGTAACATGAATGTTTGTTTGCCACAGAGCTAATTTTTTGAAATGATCCAAAATCCAATCAAAAAATCCCATAGGCCTTTTGACAAGAGAACCAGGGCGATGCTAACTTCCACATCGGCTGACAGAAAAACGTCATCCCTGGAGCACTCTGTAATATCAATGTTTCTTGGTAGATCCATGAGAGCAGTCCTTTGGATCTTGCCAGTGAGGAGTCTGAGAGGCTCTCCTGCCTGCTCACCCTGCTGGACCTGGGTGCTGATGTGAATGCAAGTGATAAAAACGGTAAAGTTACTTTGCCTGGCATAATTCAAAAATGATAATTCTGTCACTCAATCATTTTTCCGAAAACTCATTGCTTTGGTTTCGTCTCCAAAGGTAAAACGCCTTTGCTCCATGCCTTGGCTAGCAGCGATGGACTCACTGTGCACAACACAGAGAACATCCAGCTTCTACTTCAGAGAGGTACTGACTGTGAAACACCCGTCATCTTCACTTTGCCCTCTTGTCCACTTTTGGTCATTCAAATACGCTCTCAAACAGAATCACAGTCAAACCACTACAGTGAGAAACTTGAGTTAGTATGCATGCTTGTGCACATATGTGCGTTCTGAGATCAAAGTGAACTGTCAGTGCTTGTCAGGCCAAAATATGCACATACAGTTTTTAACATGAGTGAAAATGGAGCAGAACCACTCCTGTGATCCAGGCATGAAGCAATAACAAGATTTTTAAATGCAGGATGTTAAGATTTCACATTATCATCAATCTCCTTAGTATACTCGTAGTTTCATGTACAGCATTACAGCAGGCGGCCCTCATGTTGACTTTGCCTCATGATCTTATTTTCTTTTAGGTATTTACAACCAGCGTACCCTGACACAAAATGGCCGCACAGAAACCAGAGTATTGAATATAAGCCAGTGACATTAATATTCCTTACAAAAGAATTAATATGCAGAAGAGTTGCATACGATCACAGGCATTGTTAGTGTTAGTAAGTCCTCAGATTTCATAATGTTTGTTTTTTTGTTTAGTTTTTTTACAGAGCCAGATCTTGTAAAGGGAATTTTCTCAAAAGTAATTTTGTGCTTGGTTGGTATCACAGTATTACGGAATACCAGGGTATTTAGAAATCCCGATATGATTTTGACTGTACCATCAAAAATACAGAAGCTTGCATTACTATTAGAGTCTTACTGAGATGCTGTGTTGAGTATATATTGTATGTAGTGCACAGCACGTGCCACCAGATCTAAGTCTTTACTGGTGGAACAGGCAGCTAAGCTGACAGCGAGAGGTGGGGATGATGTTACAGGACTGTAAACAGCTGCAACGGCAGAGCAAGACCGCAGGTCGCCAAACATTAAACATATATCATGTAACCCAGTGAAATTTCTGGAAGGTATGAAAAAATAGATAGCGCCCAAGCCTGGTTCTACAGCTAGACAGATTTACAGTTTTTCAGAATGGAGTCTCTTGGCTGTGACCGTCACAAACATAAGTGCCCACTGTACATTAAAAGGCAGCAGCGAAGCCAGTTCTCACAACAGCCACAAAGACATCATACACATGCATCTTTCTGTCAGTAACATCTGAAAACCAAGTATTTAATGAAAAAAGATGACATCTATTTACTTGCAGTCTTTGGGGGGGAGCTTTGTCAGGTTTGAAAAGATACCCATGATGTCACAGGGATGTCATCAGGTGTATCTCAGCTTGGAGACTTCAGATTTTATAACGGAAAGCCTGTGTTACAAACTGGGGGTGTGGAGTTGAAAAACATCTCGTTTACCAGACAGAGTGGGTGTAATGAAAGATGCTATCAAGATGAATTATAGGAAATGTTGGATCCAGTGTTTTTTAGAGTATTTAGTCATACTAGCAACTAAAAGAAAGGATATCTCATATCCTAGTTCTTGGATTTTTACCCTTCCTTTTTTAGATTTGATTAGCAAGTCCCCCTACTTTATGGAAGTACTATAGTGCTGGGATACACCTTTCATGTACGCAGCAAAGGCTTCTTTTAAAAACAGTAACCAATAAATGCTCTATAGTGTTGTTTGTTTTAAAAGGGACCTAAATCATTACTCGTTTGTCAAAAGAGTCTTTGATTAATATTGTCTGTTGACACATTATTTTCATTATATCATTATTTTAATGACACTATCGAAGGCACATTTGCTCTAATGTGCAGTAATTAACTGATTTCAGTTTGATGTGATGTGTTTTGAGTGATGCTTTCTTCACCACAGGTGCTGACGTTAATGCTGCTACTGTAGACTGTGAAACAGTCGAGTCATCGTTGGTGTTTCTGGTTAAGGAGGCTCTTGAGGCCAGTGCAGAAGATGCTGCTGAGATCGGTAACTTTTGCTTGAAAACCACGCGGCTGCTGCTAGCTCACGGTGTGGACCCCAGCTGCTGTCTGAACGAGGATGGCGAGCCCTCCCTGACACAGACGAGCCTGGAGCACTTTGACCTGCTCTACCCTCTGGCTGTGCTCTTAATCCAGAGCGGAGCCTCTATGGCTTGCACCTATCATGGCGACTCATGCTGGTCAGGTTACAACCTCCTTTTCCAGCGGCTCCAAACAGCCCTGCAGCAGTGCCCTGATCAGAGTCACGCCTCCGAGCTGCTGGAGCAAGCTGAGGTGTTGCTCGACTTGGCGCGAGTAGATGACCCCATGCTGATTCATCCTCTTGGGCCGGAGCTGCCTGTGCCCGCTGGGGACCCTCACCCCTATGCTCAGGCTCTGGTAGACCTGCACAAACGCACAGTAGAGCGTGAAGCGAGCCCCCCTGCTCTGCGATGCCTTTGTAGAGCATTCATAAGGAGCCACCTACAGCCTTGGCCCCTGGAAGACAGAGTCAAAGCCCTGCCATTACCAGACAGACTGAAAGACTTTATTCTTCCTGAGCACACATATACACCAAAGCCTGGCTGGGAATGCTTCAAGCCCCAACATAGCCAGCGCTGATGATACAAGCTACTGGTTGGGTTTCTACCTGAAATCTAAAGTGAAAGACTGAGCAGGCCTGTAATAATTTGAATACGTTGTCTGAGCATTCGTCGATAAGTGCTCCCTAACAAACCATTGAGGCCTTTGTGTAATTTTTATTGTAATCGTCTGTGCCAAATTTACAGACATGTGTGATTGTTTACTGGAAGACGTTAAGTTATCTGTGCAAATTAAGTTTTCACTGCTATGATTAAACTGCTGTACAGTCCAGTGAGTCATATCAATGTGGAAAGGGAGCTGCAATACAAAATAAAATCCACCAGATGGCAGTGTTGATCTTGCATCTCAACAGCAGCGCCGATGTCAGGGTCAAAGATTTAGTTATTCACAGTGCAGCCTATTTAAGTTGTTCCAGCGCAGTGGGCTCCATCTATATTTTATCTCCTCAACATGATGGTGGTGTATTGTGGAAATTGTGTATCTTCTCGCTTAATGTAAGGGTGGACCAATAAAACAGCTATGTGTCTCACAAAGTGTCCTGGTCGCCTGTTATATCCTGTCATATCAGTTCGACATTATTTTCTGTTTTTCCACATGTTACTGTTTGTAAGTGACCAGGTAGTGGCAGTGCAGTGCTGAATGTGACTCTCAACCTCACTGGCTACCTGTTTATAGTAGAATAATTGCTTCATATTTACCTCATGGTTGTGTTCATACACCAAACATCAGTTGAGCAAATGCTAAAATAAAGAAGCAGGAATAAAATGCTACAAAACAGCAGGAAGCCTGTAGATGTTTTGACATGGTTCCACTGTGACATGATGTAGCTGCAATGGCTGCTGGCGTGGAAAGTTTTACCGAGCATTCTTAATGCTGATGTTTAAATTCAGATGAATTTAGAGCCCCTTTCCTCTTTTTCACATGTACAAAACCCCACTCTGTACATCCCGTCTTTGGAAATAAACAAACAGTGCCTGGAAGAAACATACTGCGATGGTACGGGAACACCAAAGGGTACATATGTGTTTGCGTCCATGCATGTGTGTGTGTATGTGTGTGTGTGTATGTGTGTGTGTGTGTGTGTGTGTGACGAGCAAACTAAATAGGACATTGTGTTACACAACTAACCCCTTCCTGACATTGCTGAAGCTGGAGTGGCTCCAAGGCTTGCAAGCGCTCCAGCTCCTCTTGGTTATCTAGGTCACAGCCTCTGAGGAGAAGAGCCTCAGCAGCAGCAGCAGCAGCCCTGCATGACACACGCTTCACTCTCCTGTCTGTCTGAATCTCTTGACAAAACCTCAACACTGGCCCTGGTCGAATGAGGGAGGGAGGGAGGGAGGGGGTTGCAGGAGGCAGAACAGTGAAAAAAAAAAGTTACAGAGACGGCATATGTGGAATGGTTGTGAGAGCGCTCATGGAGGACACATGGAAATGGCAACGTTGGATTACATTTATACAATACACTAGCTGCAGGAACATAATCCACCCAACCAACAATCACAACACTGGGAAGAAAAAAATACAGCCTTCTTCCATAGAGTCCAATCCCTGCTTGTAGAAGGTGATAGAATAGAGATAGTGGGGGGAGGGCTAAGGCAGTACTCTCCATCCAGCATTTATTGGAAAACAGTGCGAGTGAAGCTCGGTACTGAAATTAGTTATTGATCTATTCTCTCCCTGAAGCCCATGGGTCTTTCCCACCACACCTGCTCATTCTCTCACAGCCCTTTCTTTCCCTGCAACCCATTGTGTCTCTCAACCTCTGCTTCGCTAGCTTCTGCGCGTTTTTGCTGGTGTTGTAGGTCTGTTATTTTCTTCAAATCATCTTGTCACATGAAGAAGTCATTCTAGAATAAGATCCCGATAGTAACATGATATCTACCAAAAAGTTTGGTATTTACAAACTAAAATTATAATGTGTTTTGGAGGGCAGCAAACAGCTTTGGACTGACATAGTAACAGTTTTAAATGCTTTATAGGCAGCAAAGTATACACAACAATTCCAAAATAGACTATTTTGAAATGAATAGCTTATATAATATCCCTGGTATGTTCCCCTCTATTCAAAATTCTTTCTTTCAGTTAGTTACTTCTTTAAATCATCTTCAACACTAACTACTAAACTAAGCAATGTACTGCTGTGGAGAGAGTCAGCAACAAAATGTATTTTAGCCACCTAAAACAATCATTATCAGTTTAAGCGTACGCTATATATTGTCAGACAGTAACTTCCAACAGGAAAATGAAGCCATTACATCACTCTCTTCAAAGCCAGACTCCATTAAGAAAAACAGTGATTTAACATTGCTGAACACAGCAGCTGCTGGCTGTCCTCTGCCTCAAATTGTTGTTTTGGTTGTGTTATCATTTGACTTCGGCATGTAAAGGGGTTAGTTCAGATTCACCGAAGTCTCACAATAACACAAAATAACTAAGTGATCAAAGCAGTGATAGAGCAGCAACTCCCATGTTTAGTGAGCTAAAATTACTGTTTTTTTCAAAGGAGTCTGGTGGTTTTGACGAGTGCATAGATGGGGAACTGAGGCAGCTTCCCCGTCAGAACGAGCTGTCTGACAAACAGGTAAAGCAGTGAAAATACTCTCAATATAGCTTACACTTAAACTGCTACTGATTTTTTTTAAGTGGGACTTTTTTTAGGTGGCAATGTACGCTTTGTTGGTCACCCCCATCCAAAGCAATACATTGCTGAGCTTCTGTGTCAAATTCTGCTTCTCCAACTGGAGGCATGCCGACTGACATCTACAATATGTAATACAGTGACTATGGATAAGCACTCCGTTCAACCCCACTTTAAAAAATCTGAACTATGCCTTTAACATAAATCCAACATTTTACTAGCTAAAATAAATTGGCCTATCACTTTGCAACACCTGTACATGCCAGCAAGGCAAACTAGTTAGCTAAGTATTACACACTGTTGAAACATATTGGCCAGTTAGCTGTATTATTATTGAAAGTGTACAGACATTCTTGTGAGGCACAATGGATCATTTTATAACTTTTCAAGCAAAAGACTCATCTGAAGTATCAATATATGAATCTGCCAATAATTATTGTAACAGCTTAGTGCTGTATGCACCATAAAATGCTATGTTTATATTGTAAATGGCCACACTTCTTGTTATTGTAGGCCCAGTTGAATATGCAACTCAATTTTATAAAATACATAGTATGTAGTAGGGGGCCCCTGCTCCGTCTCTCTCTGAGCTAAGGGGTCCTTGGCCTGAAACACACTGAAGACCCCTGCTTAAGTGAATCTGTTTTCTATGTTAAGCAATGGTTTGCTATTTTCATTCATGGTCTTAACCAGTCCCTGACACCATCATCATCTTCAGCAGTACTATAAAAGCTTCATGTCATACTTTAGAAAACATAAAATGCAGTACAAGGACATTTATTACCAAATGGTGGAGTAGATGTTTTGAAGGATGAACTCAAAAAATGTCATTTTAATTGATATCACTTCATAAAAGTAAGAGGCTCTTTAGTGAACTAGAAATGAACTACTCCAATGCAGCCATGACCATAAAACCCGGAGAGATAATCCAGTTTTTATTTTATAAATCTGGACAATAAAAGCTTTAATTTGGAATTCACTTGAATTATTTCAAAAATAATGTTGTTTTCTTTCACATTGGTGCTTGTTGGCTGAGTCTGGCCCAAACCTTTTCATCAACCACCACGTCACCAAGTGAAAGACATTGTGGTATATACCAGGCCTTTTCATCTATAGAGCGCAGCCTGCGCAAAATGTGCATCTCCTTGTCTTTCAGTAGACATTGTCTAGACACGGGATGATTGCAGACATCACTGAACACTCAGCTGCTGCCTGAAAACCCCATGGGAGTTGAGGTGGACTTTGGAGGGAAATGGCCAGCAGTCAGTGTAGGGAGGGTGGGTGGGTGTAGTGGGGGGGTCACACGCGCACCCCCTTTAGATTGTGTGTTTATGTGTTTGCCAATACATCTACAGAACATGCTGTATTTGTTTGCTGGTGTAAAGGCAAGCGTGGACTCAGATCCGTGTGTGTGTGTGGGAGAGAGAAAGAGAAAGAGAGCGCAGACGTTGAAACACACAGTGTTCATAACCGCAGATGTGGTGACTTCATCAGAAAAAAATGCACCCCATCCTATTGCTCTGCTAGCGTTGATGGAGCTCACCGAAATTAATGGCTGTTAATGTGAAGAAGAATAAAACCAAACTCTCTGGGTATCAACACTCTTGCTTGCTTACACACAGTATATTTTATCTGCTCTAACGTTACTGTTGTTTGGCTCAGGCAGTGCTAAATGTGGAGCCTTGACTGGGTGTGTGTGCTGTGGGGGGTGTTGGTTGGTGTGTGAGAGATGGTCGCAGGTCGCCGGGTTCACCTAGGGCATAGGACTAATCTCAGTGGGGGTGGATTGGATGCAGGATAACTGAATCCTGTTGGGACAGGCCACCTTCCCATTCTGCTCCAGGTGTTGGTTCCTCCTTTAGATTGACACATACTGACTGTTGTGCTCACCAGCCTGTATCATTGGGCTTAATTCTGTAAGATTTGTGTGTTCATCTGTTTGCTAGATCCATTTAGGTGAAAGCATGTCAAGATTTAAATACATAACTTGTTGGGAAAGGGTGAGATATTTTCATTTTCACAATAACCCTACTTCTTTCTCTACTTTTATACTATCTTAAACATCTTTTGCGTAGATACTATACTAGGATGTGTTTCTATGTGGCAGTAGTTTCTGTTAATCTTAGGTGTTGTTGTTTTTCAGATCTCTTTGGAAAGAAAACTGCTCCAACAAGTAACCACATTGCCTCACACTGAACACAAAGCTGTTCTTGCTCTTTGAGGGGGGAATCATTTGAAAGCGCAGCACACCGAAAAGTTACCGTTCCGTACTCCAACTCCTATTTTAGAAGCACACAAATCCACCACCCTCTACATTTCTACAACTGACGCCATTTCACAGAAATTCCAGACAACTGGCGCCTGAGCTCTGCCTCAAGAAGGACATGATGAATAGGACACACCCTTGGTATGCTAGTGAATGGTAGAATATATGGCACACTGCAGTGTTACAGCCTAGATTCATTACAGCCTCTCTCTTTCCTAGCTTTTTAGAGTGTCGTTTTCTCTGCCTCTTCTCTCCCCCTGCGTTTCATGCTGCTCGCCTATTTTTAAAAAGCTTGAATTTGAGTGAAATGCACTGAGGCACCAGTAAGGCGAGCTACAGCTCTTTCCAGCGCTGGTTCCTGATCCACCTCTTTGTTGTGGTCTATGCATGCCTGCTCTAGTCACATGACTGCGTTTCTATGGCAACTCGGGTTTGAGTAATCATTTGCGTTACGACCTTTATTCCCTTGAGGAAAGGGGAGGGGGAGGTTAGACTGAGCCTGTAGAAAGAGGGAGCAAGAGGAAAGAGAAAAGAGAGGCAGAAGGGGAGCGGCGGAGAGGCACAGGGAAAGAAAATAGGCAAAAAACAGCGGCTGTGGAGGGAAAATTTTGCTCTTTCTTGCCTTTATATTTTGTATTTCATCTTTTTCTTTCCACATGCAACCTCTCCCTCACCTTATTCAGTCGTTAGCGGAGAGAGAAAAAGAAGAAAGCCTGCCACTAAACACTGGGTTGTGTGCTTCAGTTTCACCATAATATCTTTTGTGCTGTGACTCACTCTGTGACTAGGACAGACAAGTGAGTTTGGTTGGAGAAGCAGCAGGCATGTATGTTTCATAAGGGCCTACACACACACACACACACACACACACACACACACACACACACACACACACACACACACACACCTCCCCTTCACTTCTTCTCAGAGGAAAAGCAGTACTGTGCCACATGTGCAAGTCTCAGCAGAAACAGATTCTGTATGTTCCTGTTTCTTGCTCTCCCGGCTGCGTTGTCATGGTTACCGAGCTAGTCCACCAAGGCACGCAGCTCTGCTCTCTCTCCCTCTCTCTCCCTCTCTCTCCCTCTCCCTCTCTCTCTCTCTCTCTCTCTCTCTCTCTCGCCACCGTTGGGTGATTCAACCCATCAGTTGGGTTGTGTCATCTCCTAGATGGAGTTTCTAGCTCCCACATCTCCTAAATGGAGTTTTTCAGTTTGGACTTGTGTTCCAATTGGATTCTAGTTTGAGAAAATGGAATAATTGTGTGTGTACGTGTGTCTGTGTCTGTGTGTGTGTGTGAGTGGGTGTGGGTGGGGTAAATGGGTGGGTTTTGCGGGTGTCTTTTACCAGCAGTAGGGGGATCCAGCATTGACAGGAGGTGGGCTCGACTGGGGGGCTGGTGATAGACACTATGGGGGTTGTGGTGGAGGTGGTGCTGGTGCTGGCTGCTTCCAGGTGCCTGCGACTGGGGCTGAATATGAATGAGGGGGGCCCCGGTTCTCCAGAGATGGCGGCTGGGGAGAGAGCTGCTAAAACCAGAGACCAGTGGAGCCTGGCTGGTTGAGAGGCCCCCACAAGCTGCTGACAGGAGCTGGAGCTAGCCATCACGTTAATTAGCGTTTTTACTCTAGCAGCGGCGAATAGGGGGAGTGGGTTAGAGAGAGGGATGTGGGGGTGGTATATGACTCATAGACACAGTATGGTTTATTCATGATGGAGGAAGGGGATGTGTGTGTGTGTGTGTGTGTGAGAGAGAGGGAGGGAGAGAGAGAGAGAGAGAGAGAGAGAGAGAGAGAGAGAGGAAACAGACATTTGATTTGCGTGTGTGTGTGTGTGTGTGTGTTGCCTTAGTAGATCACTGATTGGCACCAAGCCAAGATATTATTATGTCTTGAACATAATACCAGGCATTCATTGTTATTTTCATTGAGGTTTTTTTCTCTAATTTTACAATACACACTGAAAGGAATTCCGTTTATTTGTAACTAGATCTGTGATTTTGTACTACATACATGTAGCAGGACATTTTACACAACACACGCTACGATAAAGACGATGCGAGCCACAGACTGGGAGCTGTTAACGTTGTTGATTTATTTCAGTTTCTACTGTTACCGAGACGTTATTGATCACAGGCTTTTGAGGCCTGTCTGGGAAGCATCAGACTGATGAAATGGGTTAAGGGTGCCTCTCTCATAGGTGACCTGACCTTGTCTCCTCTGCCTCAGCCCCTGACAGTGATCCTCACCCCCCTGAGGGAAGAGCGGGATCAATAGTTTGGTCTTTTACCCACACCAATCACCAGGACTCCCCATCCAGGTCGAGCAGAGCTGAGGAGGAGAGGTGCTGCAATACAGAGAACATTCCAGAAGAAGCGTCTCCTCCTCAGTCTGTCAGCTTGCTTCATGCCAGAGCAGGGATACGAGAGCTTGTGTGTTTGTTTGTGTGTGTGTGTGTATAAGAGGGTGTAAGGGGGGGGGTTACATTACAGCTATGCTATTGTCTAATTGTCTCCTCTTATCATTAGTGACAACCATGACCTCTGTTATTGGCATATCTGCATTCTGCCTGCACTGCAGAGCCTCCACCACACTACTCGCAGCGTTTTCTCTCCCAAGAGCGGCAGGGCCCATGCCTCATAAATACAAACACAATCTCTCCTACACCTCCTGACTGCAGGACAGGACTCCACACATATCTGCCCGTGGAGCGCAGCCCATTTGCATACATATTAAAGTGACGCCTCAGAAAAAAGGAAGAGAGAGAAAGAGGGGGAAGGAGGGGAGGAGGAAGAGGGGGGAGAGAGAGAGAGCGGGTATATGCAAACAAGGCTTTCATCTAATATGCAAGAACCGGCAATGCTCTGGCATAAATCTGCATCTGAGCCCAGGCAAAGAGAGCGGAGCCCATTTGACAGTAAATGGGCTAGGGATGGCTGTCAGATGCACAGGGGAACACTGTGTTACCCCACAGAGAACAGGGGGTGATTGATCAGTATGGCACGTCACATATAGCAAGAACTACAAGGTAACAATAGCACATGCTAAGTGAAACCTATGGATGGTATAAGAGGAAAGTAATGGGGGATGGATGATAGAGTATATCAGGAAATTATAGAAAGCTTAAAGAAAAGTTTGGGGTAATATGTTTGTTTAATGTTCGGTTTTAGTGCGAATTAACAAATGAGATAAACCATGTTAATTAGTGAACTGTAGAGATGCCAGCAGGTGCATTTTGTTACCTTTGGGCAGAGCCAACTGTTTCCCCCTGTTTCCAGGCTAGGCTATGCTAAGCTAAGCTAATGGTTGCCGGCTCCAGCTTCATATTTATGTGATATGATTTACAGAGATGAGAGAGGTATTAAAATTCTCATTTAGCTCTCAGCAAGAAAGCAAAACAGTATATTCCCATGCATAATTGGCAAATATTAGCATGCTGGCATGCTAAACTAAAGCCTCACAGTGACCACCCTTACAGATGCCTACCACTACAGTGCACCGCTGCAATGGCAGTCGGGTGCTTCGCTAACACTAGCAGAAGTGCAAGCTAGCTTGTCGCTGCATACTGTCACAAGACAATGAAAATCACTGAAGTTACCAAAGATTTCTAAATATTTGGGCAATTTACCAGTCGTCTGAAATTTGATGGAAATGTCATTCCAGGCCCAGTTTTACTTCTGGTTGTCTTTACAAGTTTCTAGCACCGTAACATCTGGGTACTCAGACACTAACATTTTCAGTTTCTGCTTCCGTGGTGTCCGCTATTTGATCAGCTAAACCAGACGGCAACCACCAGAGGTTGAACACGGTGAAGTCTGAATGGCAGAGCAGAATCTATGCATGTTGAAATGGCCAGCAAGTGCTTCACACCCCCACCACCATGTTGGAAACCTCTTCACCTCTGCCGCCTATCTTCATTGAAAGTACTGGAGGCGGCAAGTTACAATACAGTGGTGTGAAAGGTTAAACTGGTAACACTATTTAAATCGAGATTTCCATCAAGTTATTTCCATGGTCTGGGAAAGTTCAATCAGTATTTGTGAACATTAGCTCTCTCTCAAAGCCAGAAACAAGAGAAGTAGCCTAAGTATCAAACTTGTGTTGTCCTCAAGTATACAGTCTGGAGCTGGCCCATAGACAATAAATAGGAGCCTTATTTTGTGAACCTACAGACCGTTTGTTTTCTTTTTTAAATGCCAATTAGCTTAATTCTATAGTTGTGTTGACACGTCTGAAACAGAAAAAGTTCCCATATACTCAGGACATTACTCTGGGTGCTCTCAGTGTCATCTATAACATCTCTCCCAATTCATTGTCTATGGGGCAGCTCTAGTGATTGACATGACATCCCATCATCATCACAAATTTGGGTTTTAGCTCTCTATCTTTTGGATTTTGGAGAGAGTTGCTCATTTTTCCTAATATTTTTGGACTGTCTCGGACAATAAGGGAAAAAATGTGTGAATTTTGAAAATGGGCATAGTTCTCCTTTAAGTTGGTGAACAGCTAAACCTTATACTTGGTAAACATAAACATGGTAGTACTTTCATAATGAACATCACAGCATGCTAATTAGTACTTAGTGAAAAAGCACTGCTGTGCCTTAAGGTACAACTGCACAGAACTACAAGTGTAGCTACCTGTTTTGCCATTGGACACAACCAGGCCAACTGTTTGCCTTGTTTCTAGCCTTTTTGCTAAGCTAAGCTAACTGTCTGTTGGATATGGCAACATATTTTTCATGCAGACGTTAGAGTGGTAGAGATCTTCTCATCTAACTTTCAGCAAAATACCAAAAAAAAATAAAATTAAAAAAAAAAAAAAATCCCCAAAATGTTGAACTATTCCTTTAAAAACACACTGTACTGTGTGTATGCTACATGATCCCATTAGCTGTTGTAAAGTATGTACTATTCTCGAGCAGGCAGTTGTTAAACACTTCTAGAACATTTTTGCACAAGCAAAAGTAGAGCGCATGATGGCAGTGCTAAAGCAAAAAAAGTGCACTAGTGAAACTTTACTTACGGTCTTCAGAAACTGGAGTTCTGCCACGAGCTCTGGGTTTCCCCTAACTCTGTGAGTATTTCATGTTGGACACCCTTGAACTCCCTTTCCTGTTTTCCTGCCTGAGCATGTCGCATTGAAGCACGCCATTCTGTCTGTACAGGTGATCTTACGCACAGGAAATGGAAACTCTGAATGTGCGTGTGTTGTGTATACGTGTGTGTGTGTGAGCATAGTGTTTGTGCGTGCGTGTGAGTGAGTGTTGGAATAGGGTTGGGGGGGGGGGGGTTTGAAACAGGATATGTTGGGAATAACACAAAGCACAAAAAGTGTCACATGATCTGAAACACAGGGTTGATTTATTTGGCTTCAGAAAGAATCTGTTGCATGTGGTTTGGAGGAGAGAATGTTTTCCTTCTTTGCTCTCAGTGTGCTCAGACACAACACATGGAAACATTTTCAGAGAGGCCATGGGTCTGTGAAAAAAAAGCTCCAGACATTTTATTTCTTCTCCCTCTTTTCATAGCTTTTTCGGTTCTTTTTCTTTTTTCAAACCGATTGAATTACATACATCTGCTCGCCACATGTAGAAATATCCCCCTAATGAATATTTGTGATACACTCAGGGGTTGTGACGTGCAATTAGTAGATACGTTAATAGTTTATTTTGGTAAGAATCAACTGTCAGAGTGGTGTACCGAGTGGTAGGCTCTTCCATGCAAGTGTGGCGGGGATATATCAATGAACATCCTATTTACAGCCTCTATTTCAGTCTGTAATAAATACACTTCCACTCACATGAGACAGTTGCAGGTCTGCTCTATTGTCTGCCATAAATATGCTGGAAGGGTTGGTTAAATATTGATAACACCAATTTTCTGCCCCCCCCCCAAAACCCCACACACCCTCTCTCCATCACCACCACACACACAAACACGTGTACACACACACACACACACACACACATCACACACTCATACCAAACCCCTCCCTCTTTCTCTCCCTCTATCTCGCGGTTATTTCACCCTCACAGTAACCTTGCTTATGCATATTGCATATGTAAATAAAGCACCCCGCCTCTGAAGTAATTGTGTGCATCTTCTACAGAGCTGCATATCTCAGCTCTGTGTTTAGGAGGAGGATGCACTATGGAAAGGCTGAATTCTCTTTGTTTAGGCGTCGATTCTCTTTTTGTTTAGACTCATCCGCCAACTCCAGAAGTATAGATTTATTGATAAGAAAAGTGCTGGAAGTATAGTTTTTATAACTCAGCTTCTCGATTTCTTTAGAGTTAAGAAGGAGTTGGATATGGGCGGGGCTGCGTCCCTTGTCTAGGATTTCTGGCAGATATAATTGTGTCTTAAATTCTTTATCAACACAAGGAGTATGACGTTAATATACCATGCCATATGTAGGCTGAATACTGATGAATTAAACATAGCTTAAGTGTTAATTATTTTAGATGAGGTCATTTAAGTTGCTGGAGTTAACTGGCATCTTGCATCATTATTATTATTTTTGTTTCAGCTCATAACACTCTCTCTCTCATAGTAACAATTTAATTATATTTAACTTTTAGATTTATTTATCGTTAAAATCAAATTTACTGTGGTATTTTCATGTCTTTACAAAACTCAAGAAAATAGCAACGCCTTGCTTGGCTCAGTTGAATGACTTAAAAATTGTAAGTGGCCAATGCTGGTGAAGTTTGTATAGTTTGTTGTCCTAAATTAGGACCCCAGAAGCTTAAATATGCATAAAAATTATAGTGCTCATTTTCCTTATCAAAATCCACTAAAATATTTCATTGGAAAACTGCATTGTGCTGTACTATGTCATCAATAACACTGCATGTAGTGACCAAATAAATAGAAACACCTGCATAATGTAATTCTGATGTCTGATGATTTTTGGCGACATTTATTACATTTACTCACCTCTGTGGCACATTGTTAGGTTGTAATGTGTAATGATGCTCCACTGAACTATTATATGGAAGGTGTTTCTCATATTTTGTTCAAATCATTTTAAAATCTGAAGGAAAAACAAAATCAGAAACGTGAAAATACACAACAAAAGTAGGATTTACAACAGAAGTATTGTGTCCGTTAGAATTACAATGTACAAGTTGGATGTGTGGTCATTCCTTGTATAACTATACTATCTGAATTGTACTACGCTATACTTAGTATAAAAACATAAATGTATATTCCATGTGATATCTATATCTTATGTTTCTTTGTGAAAACAGATATCCCCTGGAACAAACAGAGACTCTTTATCCATCCATCTAGAAGCTGAAATCACAGTCTTAGTTACAGTTTCAGATTTGGTGTCAGGTAATGAGACTGATGCAGAAGTATGGAGGGAAAATAAATTAATAAAAACAAACCACTGTTAAATGAAAGTATAACATCTGTTTGATCTCCCTCCATTTTTATGTGCAAACACATTTTATTCAGAACATTCAGCTTGACATTTCCTCATCACAACAAAGATACTTTAGGTATACTGTAGTGTATTACCCATACTGTACTGTACTACGCTATATATACAACTTGCTGGCATCTTGTTTCATTGAAGTTATCATAGTTACCATGCCCATATTTGTTGGAGATTAAGAATCAAAAATCTCATATCACAAAAAACAAGTATCTTGAACATTTTACAGTCAAAGACAAGTTAAAGATCAACGATGACAGAAACTGTATCTGAAAATACTTATTAAAATACTTTTTTTTTGCCATTTATAAGTTTATGTCCTGTTTTTTGTGAGCCAAAGGCATAAACATCATATTTTACCGAATGTACAATGCACATTTGCAGTTTATAAAAATTGGCCAAATGGCGAAGATGTTTATTGTTTTTTATTACGTTTATAATTTCAGGTTTAATCCACTAACACGGAGCAATTTTTGTCACTATTTAGTCTTAAAATTGCAGGTTAATTTCTCCCCAGTTTTTTATGCACACTAAAATCATCAATTGTTCTAAAAGACACCCCCATTCCTTTGATTATTACTGTATGTCTGTTACATTTAACCACCAACGCCTTCACCGTCTTCTAAGCTTGGTAAGATTACTCCAGTCAACATAAGTGTGTGCAAGTACACAGCAGTGTCTCCAAAACTGATACTAGGTCCAATTGACATTTGGTCTGACCTTTGGTTCTGTCGCTGACACACTATAGGTTGTGGTTTCTCTCCAGTGATGCTCAATAAAACATTCGTTACGGTTATTATTTATTTTTCCAGTGTGACATTTTGGCATCTACCCCCTTTTTTCCCCCCACTTTAATCTCACTAGCATTGCCATTTAGCCACTCATAATGCGAAACATAATCCAAACCCTGATATACAGAGCTGTGTTAAGCGCACTGGCATCCTTTTTGCTTTTAAGGTAACAGGTAGACACTATATCAAACCTCTCACCTAGACACATTGAGTTGAAATAGTGCTGATAATCCAGAATCTTTGTGTCAGTGTGAGTTAGACAGTAATAGTCTTATGGGAATACTGTATATCAGCCTGAAGAGAGGCCGCTCATAAGTACATAATTACATTAAGTTGCCATACGTTTTAACTTCCCCTTCTCACTTAATACCATTATAGATACTTTAAGTGAAATTAAACTAATTTATCTAGTCCTATTCTGTACTGTACTACATTACAAATGACTGAATTATACCCTAAAATGTGACGCTGTGGCACGCTGTACCATAAAACATGATATCAATCTGCTCTCTGCCATTTAAAGTATATCCCAGAGAGAGCACACATGACTCCAATTTACACCATTATCAGAGCATGATAACCATAATAGTGGCTGTCCTCCTGATTCACGTATTTGGCAGGAAATCAAAGTCATATCCAGGTGTTCGGTATGATGTCAGCCATCTGCGTGTGTACACACAAACAGATGTGGGGCATGGATGACAGATAATCTCTCTACAAAGAGCTTTTACCTCACACATCTGAGTGCGGTGACAATATTTCTATTATCAGAGGCAGGTCTAATGACATCACTGTCAGGTCCAGACAGGACATTCATAATTTACTATGTGTGTGTGCATGTGTGTATGTGCATTAAACCCATGTACTGTATGTGTATATGAGTGTATTTAACGTGGCTTTTGAGGGAATGCGTGTGTTACTTAATATAGTATAGGGCAGGATAATATAGTGTAGTATGTGAAGTGAGTAATATAGTAGTCTATGTTCCTTCTGCTCTGTGTGTTCTGTGTTATTTTGGGGTTAGAGTCGATGCTTCTCAGTTCAGCTGCACACAGAGGAGCCATGGCCCTGCTTCATGGAACAGTCATCCAGAGGATCTGAGGAAAGTGGAAAATGTTGACATTTTCAACAGTGCGATCCCAACCTACCATTTTCAGTTTGCCTTCATGTTGGTTTCTTGATTCTATGTTCTCTATACTCCAGTGTCGTTCTAATTTTAAGACTGTGTTGGTGACATATTTTATTTGCTCTTACGGTCATGTATGACTCTGGAAGGCTGTTTGAGATGCATTTACTTGTACAGAAAGAGCTCTATTATTTGGTGTGATATTCCATGCTATTCTATTGCTCTCTGCTATATTCTTTTCTGTTTCTCTCAACTGTATTCTATCTATCATTTTTCATTCCTCTCTAGGATGTTGTATTAGATTCTGCCATTGTATTACTTTCTACTATTTTGTTCTATTTCATTGCTATTGTAATCTATGCTATTCTAGTTTATCGTATTCTATTACTCCCTCGTATGTTCTATTGTATTGATATTGTATGTTTGACACTAATACTTTCTGATCTATCATTTTATATTATAATATGTTTTATTAGGTTACTCTTAGATTCTACTTTAATCTGTTCTTTACTATCACTCTCTACTATTTAATATTCTGTTACTCTCAATGGTATTCTATTTTGTCATTCTCTACTGTATTCTATTCTACTGTAATTACTAACTACTACCCTGTTCTACTCCTCTCTTCCTATTCTGTTTTATTCTGCTCAAATCTTTTCATTATTCTAATTTCTTCTATTGCTCCCTGCTACTTCTTTTCTTATGTGTTTATTACTCTCTAATATGTTCTATTCTATTCTATTCTATTCTATTCAGTTACTCTGTACCCTATTATATTGTATTACTCTCTTGTGTGTTCTATTGTATTCTATACACTCTATTTTATTGTATAATACTCTAATATGTTCTATTCTATTGCCCTCTATTCTAGGATACTGTATTCTAGTATGTTCTGTTCTGTTCCTATCTGCTCTATTCTATTCTATTCTATTCTTGTAAGTTCTATTCTTTTAGCCTCTATTCTTCTATTCTACTGTATGCTATTTTATTCAGTTACTCTTTAGCCTATTCTAGTGTATTGTACTTTAGTACTCTCTTGTATGTTTGAGTGTATTCTACACTCTCTATTTCATTGTATAATACTCTAATACGTTCTATTCTATTCTATTCTAGTATGTTTTATTAGGTTATTATTAGATTCTACTTAATTCCATTCTATACTATCATTCTCTACTATGTTGTTTTCTATTCTCTTACTCTCAACGGTATTCTATTGTCATTCTCTACTGTATTCTATTCTACTGTAATTATTAACTACTACTCTGTTCTACTCCTCTTTTCCTGTTCTGTTTTATTCTACTGTAATCTATTCATTATTCTAATCTCTTCTATTGCTCCCTGCTACTTCTTTTATGTTTATTACTCTCTAATATGTTCTATTCTATTCAGTTACTCTGTACCCTATTATATTGTATACTCACTTGTGTTCAACTGTATTCTATACACTCTATTTTGTACAATATGTCTCTATATGATCTTTTCTATTCTATTCTATTCTATTACTGTATATTATATTATATTCTGTGTTCTAATCTGTTCTATGCTAGGTTCTATTATATTACACTCTATGCTATTATTCTCTAGTACAGGGGTCTGCAACCTTTGCCATTAAAAGAGCCATTTTTTACCAAAAATAATTTGAAAAAATCTGTGTGGAGACGCAAAACATGTTTGAGCCTTATAATCAAGGTAAATAGCCTATTAAGTCTAAATTAGCGTATACTCATGGTCTAAATAAGCATTTGTTAATATGTTTTACCACAAGGTGGACACTGTGCAGGGCACTATTAATAATTATCTGGTACTTATATTTTGCAGAGCTGGCAGTGAGAGCAAACAAATCTGTCCACGCACTACTACATTCTCTATTTTATTCAATTTACTTTTTTGGATTTGGCATCCATAGCTAACCAGCCACTGTTATCGAGGTTCAGCAACATTTGGATTCATAGAATGAATTTCCATAGACTTCTTTTCTCAACGGCTTAAGGAGCCACTGGACAGGGGCTAAAGAGCCACATGTGGCTCCGGAGCCACAGGTTGCCTACCCCTGCTCTAGTATGTTCTGTCCTATTACCCTCTATTCTGAGATACTGTACTCTAGTATGTTCTGTTGTATTCCTATCTCTTCTATTCTATTCTATTCTATTCTATTCTATTCTACTCCTATCTATTCTGTTCTGTTCTGTTCTATTCTATGTTCTGTCTATGTTCTATTCTATTCTATGTTCTGTCTATGTTCTATTCTGTACTATGCTATCACTAGTATGTTCTTTTCTATAACCGTCTATTTTTTATACTTTGGTATGTTTTGTTCTATTCGTATCTATTTCTATTCTGTTCTATTCTATTCTAAGTTCTATCTGTGTTCTTATCTGTTCTGTGCTATGTTCCTTTCTGTTACCCTCTGCTATTATACTGTAGTAGTATGTTCTATTCCCATCTATTCCTATCTGTTCTATTCTATCTGTTCTATTTCATTCTGTTCTATTCTATTCTATATTTGTAAGTTCTATTTTATTGCCCTCTGTTATGTCATAGTCCAGTATGTTCTAATCTGTTCTATGCTATGTTCTATTCTATTACCCTATGTTTTTTTTTTAATATTCTGGTATGTTCTATTCTATGTTCTATCTGTGTTCTAATTTGTTCTGTGCTAGGTTCTATTATATTACACTCTATGCTGTTATGCTCTAGTATGTTCTGTTCTGTTTTATTACCATCTGTTTTATTCTATTCTATTCTATTCTATTCTATTCTATTCTATGTTCTATCTGTGTTCTAATCTGTTCTGTGCTAGGTTCTATTATATTACACTCTATGCTATTATACTCAAGTATGTTCTGTTCTATTACCCTCTGTTCTATTCTATTCTATGTTCTATCTGTGTTCTAATCTGCTCTGTACTAGGTTCTATTATATTACCCTCTGTTCTATTCTATTCTATTACCTTCTGTTCTATTCTATTCTATTCTATTCTATTCTATTCTATTCTATATATGTGTTCTAATTTGTTCTGTGCTAGGTTCTATTATATTACACTCTATGCTATTACACTCTAGTATGTTCTGTTCTATTACCCTCTGTTCTATTCTATTCTATTCTATTCTATTCTATGTTATATATGTGTTCTAATCTGTTCTGTGCTAGGTTCTATTACATTACACTCTATGCTATTATACTCTAGTATGTTCTGTTCTATTACCCTCTGTTCTATTTTATTCTATTCTGTTCTATTCTATGTTCAATCTGTGTTCTAATCTGTTCTGTGCTAGGTTCTATTATATTACACTCTATGCTATTATACTCAAGTATATTCTGTTCTATTCTACTCTATTCTATTCTATGCTCTATCTGTGTTCCATTCTGTTCTATGCTATCACTAGTATGTTTAATTCTATCACCCTCTATTTTTTATACTTTAGTATGTTCTGTTCTATTCATATCTGTTCTATTCTATTCTATGTTCTATCTTTGTTATAACCTGTTCTATGCTATGTTATTTTCTATTACCCCCTCTATGCTTTTATACTCTAGTTTGTTCTGTGCTAGGTTCTATTACATTACACTCTATGCTATTATACTCTAGTATGTTCTATTCTATTACCCTCTGTTCTATTCTATTCTATTCTGTTCAATTCTATGTTCAATCTGTGTTCTAATCTGTTCTGTGCTAGGTTCTATTATATTACACTCTATGCTATTATACTCAAGTATGTTCTGTTCTATTACCCTCTGTTCTAGGATACTATACTCTAGTATGTTCTGTTGTATTCCTATCTATTCTATTCTATTCTATTCTACTCTATTCTATGTTCTGTCTGTGTTCTGTTCTATGCTATCACTAGTATGTTTTATTCTATCACCCTCTATTTTTTATACTTTAGTATGTTCTGTTCTATTCATATCTGTTCTGTTCTATTCTATGTTCTATCTTTGTTCTAACCTGTTCTATGCTATTATTTTCTATTATCCTCTATGCTTTTATACTCCAGTATGTTCTCTTTTATTCCTATCTATTCTATTCTATTCTATTCTATTCTATTCTATTCTATGCTCTGTTCTGTCTATGTTCTATTCTGTTCATGCTATCACTAGTATGTTTTATTCTATCACCCTCTATTTTTTATACTTTAGTATGTTCTGTTCTAGTTATATCTATTCCTATCTGTTCTATTCTATTCTATGTTCTAATCTGTTCTGTGCTATGTTCTTTTCTGTTACCCTCTATGCTGTTATACTCTTGTGTGTTCTGTTCTATTCCTATCTATTCTATTGGGTTATATTTCATTCTATTATATTCTTCTAAGTTCTATTTTATTACCCTATATTTTTTTAATATTCTTGTATGTTCTATTCTATGTCCTACCTATGATTTAGTCTGTTCTGTGCTGCCACTAGTATGTTCTATTCTATTCTATTCTTGTATTTTTTTACCCTCTGTTAACTATGCTCCACTATGTTCTATTCTGTTCTATGCTATCACTAGTATGTTCTATGCTATCACTAGTACTCTTTTATAATCTAGTATGTTCTATTCTATTCTATCACTCTCAGGGATATTCTATTCTATTTTGTCACTCTTTATTGTATTATATTCTATTGTAATCACTAACTATAGTATTATATCTCTATGCCTTCACTCTCCCCTCTATTTCACTGTATTCTGTCACTCTGTTTTATTTTATTGCAATTATCCTACTGTTTTAATCTACTCTTGTCTATTCTATCCCTGTCTACTTCTGTATGTTCTGTTCTTTTCTTGTTTGTTCTGTTACTCTCTGATATGTTCTGTTCAGTTGCACTTTACCATGTTCTACTCTATTCCATCCTGTTGTATATTATTGCTCTCTACTAGTTCTATTCTTCTACTAGTTCTATTATATTACCAACTATATGCTCTGCACTATTCTGTTCTACTCATCTCTTTCTATTCTGTTCTACTCTGCTCTCTTCTTTTCTACATGGTTAATAATTGTGATGATTTTTGTCCGCACTGAGATTTAAAAAGCTCTGACCACATTTAGTGAAATGCAGCATGCCCGCTCCTACGTGCATTCTGAATGAGGCTAGTAGTGATATTTGCGTATAACAGAAGCACCGCCTCCCTCCCATTGGACAATGTCTACGTGAGGGCGTGGCAAGGAAAGATGAGAGTTGCAAATCCATGCCCTTACTGGGAAGACATGGAGCGCTATGGACACAGTCTACACGAATCGAGTAGGAATCTCAACTAAAGACATACATATTTCTTCTCTGAGGAAACAACCGATTTGAGAGACTGAGAGCAAAGAACGGGTGGCCCGGTTGAGGATGGAGTGTGCATTTGACGCACAGAATCTGATCTCCATTTCTTTGAGGAAAATCCAAAGCTCCAGGACGCAGAGAGGAGGCATCAAGCTCCACAAGAACTTACTGGTAACGTACGTACTGAGAAACGCCAGGCAGTTTTATATGAGCAAAAACTTGTCGCAAACGCAGAGGATACATCAGTATGAGGATGTAGCTGCGGTCCGTGAAAGGCAAGAATATTTTGAATTGACTGGGAGCTTAACGGAGTTCGCCGATGACTTCTACTGCAACTTTACTGGGGTTGAGTCGGACACTTGGCACTGCGGAGCGCACCAGCCCAACGGCCAGCCTGCAGAGGTGGCGCACCAAGACGCATCTGCCTGCGCAATGGTTTCACCAAGTGACTCTGACCTCATGGTTTCGGAAGCCTGTTGGAGTTGTGCAGACAAATCCACCTGGGAGTTACCTATCCCAAACGCACAAGCCAACCAAAAGACTGTCCTGGACTTGGACACGCATGTGGTGACTACTGTCACGAATGGATACTTCCACTCAGACTGTTGCGCGCAGTCAAAACAGCCGCAGGGCGCGCAGTGCTACGCTAAGAAGCGAAAGATGGACACAAGTTATCATATTGTTGATCCAGAGTTTTATTTGCCAGACTTTGGGCCGGTGCCATGTAAAAGGATGAGGACTGATGATGATTTACATTCAGACTCGGAGCAATTGGACAGCACGAACATCTCCAACCTGATCTCAGTGTTGGGTTCAGGTGGACTATCTGAGTTTGTGAGTTGGCAGCACACGGACATTGAGCAAATATTCGCCGCTCAGACAATTTGTTTAAAACATACACTGTTAACAGGCAGCGGCTGGACCAGAGCTATCGAAGCATTTTGACTTGTATGATTGTTTTTTTCTTTGTATCGTTTTATTTTATTGCTTTCAAATAAACCATGACACGACTGCAATCCTCTCTCTCTGTTATTGAAAAATGTTGATGAAATGTGATTAAACAGAGCAATCATGTCCATTTGGGATGACTTTTGCACAGCAACTTTTCTCGTGCCAATTCATATAATTTCTTCACACAGTATAAATCAACTGTACCTTTTATTTAAACCTTATTTTCTGGGTATTCGTCTGAAGGTGCTGGAGACTGTCTTTGGTTTGTGTTTCCTGAAGAAATGAGTTGACGCTGTTTCTCTGGTAAGATGTTGGACGAGCTCCATCATGTGGTCAGTGGAGATCTGTACAGCCTCATGCATCAGATCAACGCAGAATATCATTCTGTAAATGTATTATTTATATCAGGGCCTGCTTTTGTTAATCAATAAAACTAACATCATTTAAAAACACTGATGTATTGGCTTTAAATCGCAGCTTCAGCTCCAGATGAATTATAGCTTATGATCATAGATATAAGCCTACATATATGGGATTCATAGTGACCTTGTATTTATTCCACTTCTATCATTTCACCAGTCTAGTGGGATATCATATCTATAATTCATGACTCTGCCATAACTAAAATGAAAAGATTATAGTTTATTAATGGCTCGTATGGATCGCTGGAATCTATTATTTCTTCTAATTGATTAAATAGTATACAGAAATGAGGCAGCTTGTTATCGCTGAAATATTTTGTGTCAGATGCTTTTGCAGCAGCAGCAGCAGCAGCAGCAGCAGGCACGCATGCACCAAACTCCACCTGGGCAAACAGAGTGTTAGTGGAGAGCCCGCAGTTGTCTTTGCTCGTCGGGTCCGAGGGGGGCGGATAGCCGAGAACACACGGTGTGCTTGTCCTTGAGACATGACTGCCCGAGGGTTTCCCATCTATATTCCCAGGACAGCCAAATACTTTAGCGCGTCTGTTTGACAACATGCTGGGCGTTTTAGTCAAGGCCGCGGTGAGTGCATTACTTTTTCAGTCTACATGTATTTTAAGTGCGTAATAACAAACGCAGCAACGTTACGTTTGTTTGTACGGCACCAGCACGGGCGAAGGGGGTGGGGCGCTGTACGGGGCAGCAAATATATGGCAATGATAAGTTAAAATATAACTTATGTCTCACCGCAGCAGGCTGCTGGTGTGCTCTCTGGTAGGAAACGGTGTTAATTTAGAGCGCCATTTAGCAGCCCCGCTGTGTGACATTATGCATAACATTAGCTTAGCTTTGCCGTTAGCATAACAGTTAGCTTAACATTTGCTGCGCATGCTGCCGTGCAATGACACCAAAAGAAACATTATCATAGTAGTTTTATTCGATATAGAGTCCCCACTCATTGTTATCATTCTCCTTATAATCTCAGTTGTAGCATAAATTAATAAAAACAACGCAGCAACACACAGCTGTCATAGCGTTTTATTTTGAAAGCGTCTACCGGAAGTTCGTCAGTGTATCCTAGAAGCCTGGCACAAATAAAACAATCTGTCCATAAATGTCAGTGATTTGTATCACTACTTTCATTCAATCACTCCTTTTCCCACTTTGTGATTAATCTGAAGAGATTCCACCCACATTTATTTTTAAATCTTATCATCACTGTATCAGATAACGACTCAGTATTGATAACAACCAGTCAGCATGAGGGCCGCATCTTGCTTTTCATGTGTGTTTATTTTAGCCACCATTTCCAAGGTTCAGCTGTGTCAACCTTCTATTTATAAGCTGGCAGAGTGGAGACCAGCACGTCCACACAAATAGTATGACTGCCTTGCCCAGTTGTTTTGGTGTCAATTTTCACAGTTTTACTCACCACACTGTAAACGATATGGCTTTGCAAATAATTAACAATCTTGTTAACAACACTAAATCACGTTCTTAATCAACCCATTCGTTTTACTCGAGGCTTCAGTTGCATACACTTACAAGATGTCGACACCTGGATTCACGAGACAGCATCAGTCAGCTCTTAAATCCAATTAATCTCCTGGTTTGACTTGTGAGATTATCACTACACACTTTGACTTTCATAGAAAGGTAGCGAGCCTACAGTATTCCAGTGTAGTTAGTTAAAATATCTGAAGAACATGGCAAGGTTATGAGATGATGGGCCCCTGGGCACAGATATGTAAAAGGACACCCTACCTCTCCTACACAGGAGCGAGACACACAGACTTTGTAGTGGTTTTGTCTCTTTTGTCGTTGTTATTTTGCATCTGTTTGTTGTCCTTGTACATCTTTTTGTGGTTTTGTGTCTCTCTGAGTTAATTTTGTGTCCTTTTTTGGTTGCTTTGTGTCACTTTGTGGTGGTTTTCCTCTTCTGTAGTTCTTTTGTAACTCGTTGTGGTCATTTTTATGTCCCTTTGTGGTCATTTTGAGTCCTGGTCAGTTCCTATCAATTTGAGTCACATTTTGCAGGTGAAGGTCAGGAGGGGGTCCTTACACTTTGGGCCCCTGGGTCTGTGCCTGGTAGGCCCATTCAGTAATCCATCCTTGCTGACAAAAGAACAGTTGTGACACTTTCTTAGTGTTAGACATTATTGTTCACTGTATGAACAGCAAAGGAGAGTTGTGCTTATTAACACCATGTCTTCCAGCTGCGGCCTGGCATGGTGAAGCCATGTCGCCTGGTCAGACCAGTGACACAGATCCCAGAGAGGTCACTGGTGGACCAGAAGGGTTTACCGAAGCTGCCTGTGCCACCCTTGAAGCAGACATGTGAGCGATACCTGGCCGCTCTGGAGCCCATTGTCAGCGAGGAAGAGCTGGACCACACCCGACAGCTGGTGAATGAGTTCCTCAAGGGTGGTGTTGGAGAAAGGTTGCAGAAAAGCCTGGAGCGACGGGCACGCAAGACAGACAACTGGGTAGATATCTGTGTGTTTAGCTGAATATTTCGCTTTAAGTCTTTAATCTGTACAAGCAATGGAAAAATGTATAAAGGCATAATATAGCTTGCTTTCTGACCACTGTATTGTGTAGCTGTCAGAGTGGTGGATGCAGTCAGCCTATCTAGACTGCCGTATGCCAGTGGCGGTCTACACCAGCCCAGGGGTTGTCCTGCCTCGCATGCATTTCCAAGATCGACAAGGACAGATGAGGTGAGAAACCGGGATCGTCAGTAACTTAGCTGTTTATCTTATGAAACAAATGGTCCCAAAAAAGAAGCACCAGTACCTCTAATGTGTTGCTGTATATATTCCTTGGGTTCCCATAATATCAGTTAAAAACCTTACTTGTCTAGTTCTAAGCACACTCATAAAGGTGTTTGCAAAAGTGATTTACATCGTGTTGAAGTGCAGTATAAACAAGCTCATTTGAAACAGGAGTTTCAAGCCGACCTTGCCTCCACATGCTAGCTATTTAAAGCACTTTGGGCGCTCATAGCATTGCTCAGCTGTTTCTGACTACTGTGACCCATGGGATATGCAGTGAGCACAGTGGCCCCAAAGAGGAAAACTCCAGTGAATCCAGTGTGAGTTTCAAGTGTGCCAGGTACAGTAGGTAGTGGCACTAGTAGGTCATACTTGTAAATATCTCTATTCAGAGCTGACTACTGATAACTCAATGTTGTGTGGTCTGTTCACCACTCATTTGAACATTAAAACAAGCTATAGAATCATCATATTTTTCTCAATAACACACAATGATGTCTTCTGTGCAGGTTTGCTGCCAAACTGATTGCAGGAGTTTTGGAATTTAAAAAAATGATCGACACGTGAGTTTGCCCGACACTAATACAATTATCACACTGTTTACAGAGAGCTCGTGAACACCATGATTTTCAGTTGGTTTACAAAACTGCCAGTGTATAACGTGACGTGCTGTGTCATAGTGATACCCTGCCTATAGAGTACCTGAGTGGGAAGCCGTTGTGCATGGACCAGTACTACCAGATCCTGTCCTCCTGCCGCGTCCCTGGTCCCAAGAGAGATACTGTTGTAAATCACACCATCGGGAAAAAACCTGTCACTCATATCACTGTGGTCCACAACTTCCAGGTACTCTAGATGGCACTGCTGTTCTTCTCCTTCTAGACATTTCAATAGAAACTGATTTTGTAATCTCATTGTCATTGGTGCAATACTGGATCTGTGGCTGATTTAACCTGACCTGGCCTTTCTTTCCAGTTCTTTGTCTTGGATGTGTATCACAGCGATGGCACCCCGCTGACAGTAGACCAGATTTACATGCAGTTGGAGAAGATCTGGAATTCATCTTTGCAGACTAACAAGGAGCCGATTGGCATCCTCACATCACAGCACCGCAACACCTGGGGAAAAGCCTATAACAATCTGATTAAGGGTGAGCACAGCAGAGACAAAAGCTTGCAAGAAAAAGCTCATCATCAAGAGATTTATTCTCTATGTAAAATCAATCTCGCTGAAGAATCTAGACTATTTGTAAGAAAATCTGTTGTGGAAAAATGTGATCTTAAAGGCGGTTATATTCCTCTTCAGATAAGACAAATAAAGAGTCAGTCCGTGCCATCCAGAAAAGTATCTTCACAGTTTGTCTGGATGCCCCGATGCCACGTGTGTCAGACGAGCTGTACCAGAGCCGTGTGGCTGCACAGATGCTGCATGGAGGAGGAGCTCGCTGGAACAGTGGCAATCGCTGGTTTGACAAGACAATACAGGTCCGTTTGAGACAAATGAGTTAACATTAAAAAATGATTAAGTACTGCAGTGGTGGTGAAGAAATTGAATGTGCTTATCAACTGTCCTCAGTTCATTGTTGGTGAAGATGGCACATGTGGACTAGTGTATGAACACGCACCGGCCGAGGGTCCACCCATTGTGTTTCTCATCGATTTTGTTGTTAAATACATGTAAGTTTCCTCCCAATTTTGGATGAGTGTTGTCCCCATTTCAAATGGACTAAGTCTGTCATATTGTCTCAACAGGCAGAGAAATGAAATAGTACGCTCTCCCATGGTTCCCCTGCCTATGCCTCTGAAACTGCGATTTAACATTACACCTGAAGTCAAGAGAGACATTGAGAAAGCAAAGCAAAATATGAACATGTATGTAAAGTGCAGTTATTATGATTATTGGCTCCTCATTGATGTCAGACATTTTGTTTAACTCACTTTTTTCTTTGTTTAATCAGAATGGTGCATGACTTAGATGTGAAGGTGCTCATGTTTTCACATTTTGGAAAAAAGGTGCCAAAGAAACATAAGTTGAGTCCGGATGCTTTTGTGCAAATGGCGTTTCAACTGGCCTACTTCAGGTAAGAAATCCCTTTTCTGTAGTTGAAAATGATTTTGGAGATGGACAGACAGTAACTTTTAGACAAATAAATAACTTTTTTTCATATTTGCTTAAACAGTCACTGTTTATTGACAGTAGTGTATGAGACATAATTTGTGACAAAATTATTTACCTTCTTGTAGTGCTTCTGATGGCAGAGAAGGCAGTGTTTGACTTGTACAATGTTGTTGGCAGTGCAGCGTGTGCACTAGCAGTGATTGACATGTGTTAGAAAACCCTCCTGACTCTGATTGGTTGTTTTCATTCAGGCACAAAGGATTCTTGTAATCCCATTAGAAGCCACAGGGGGAGGCAGAGGAATATGATTTTTTTCACAGATTATCAGTCTCATGTACTACTGTCAGGATGTAGTGAGTGTTTCAGCAAATATGACAAAATTTAATTTTTTATAAAAGTCACCTACTGAACCACATCGTGTATAATAACATTATATATCCTGTGTGCTGTTTTTGAATTCCAGGATGTATAATATTTGCTGCTCCACATATGAGAGTGCATCGTTGCGTATGTTCAAATATGGGCGAACAGATGCAATCCATGTAACCACTGCAGACTCATTAAAATATGTCGAGGCAATGCAAGACCCAGCTAAACAGGTACTTTTAAACCACTAGAGTTTTACAATAAATGTATGATTTAAGGCATGTAAGCTGTCTGACTGAGCAGTAAATGTTCCCAACAGAACACAGAGAGGCTGGCGCTGCTGCAAAAAGCTGTTGAGACACATAAGCAGAGCACGTATGATGTAAGAGCTGGAGTTGATCAACATAAAAAATCTTAGTTGCTTTACACCATCTGATTAATTTCAGTTCTGCACATTTAACTTTTCTGTTTTTTAGGCAATTCATGGACAAGCCATAGATAGACACCTCCTCGGGCTAAGGATGCTGAGTATTGAAGACCTGACCTCCATGCCTGAGATATTCATGGATACCTCATTTGCTGTGGCGAACCATTATAATCTGCTCACCAGCCAGGTATATTTGTATTTTAGAAAATCAAGTCTATTATTGCTGAGCAAATGATTATTTTTCCGTCATATTTGTTTGCTTGCCCTCATTTCTGCCATCCCCATGTCCAGGTTGGCTCCAAGACAGACTGTGTGATGTGCTTTGGTCCAATGGTGCCAGATGGCTACGGAGTGTGTTACAATCCCATGGACGAGCACATCAACATCGCCATCACAGCCTTCAACAGCTGTGACGAGACCAACGCTGCCAAGTTTGCCCAGGCTGTAGAGGATGCTCTGTTGGACATGAGAGCTCTCCTGGAAGACACAGCCACAGCCAAGCAGTGATCCCACACAGGAGCCTGGCGTTGGTGTTAGTGTCCCGCCAGGCTGTACGGGAGCTGGAACTGAAGCGGTGCCGGAGTCAGTGGCAGAGCGCCACACTGACATAACCGCACAATGTACTGAGTGTGCTGGAGCCGAGGGGGAAACCTGTTATCAAGGGATTGTGGGAAGTGCAATGTGTGACAGCATATGTGATGAGAAGCAATTCTTTATGATGGAAATTCTATATTTTATTATGTTGTGTTATATATAAACTATCAAACAACAAAATTTGCCTACTGTAATAGTACATATTTTTCTTTATTTATACTTTTCTAGTCCCTGGTGTAGAATGATACTTCTCATTTGACTTAAAGATATTGAGTGCTTTGGTTTATTTATTATTTATATCAGGTAAAAATGATCAACGTATAGGAATGAAAACCAGAAGAAAGTATTTAGCTTAATAGAGGTTAATGGCTAGAAGTTTATGGCTGTTACAAAAACATAAGTATTTCATGTCTAGTGTGTAGGATTTAGTGGCATCTAGTGGTGAGGTTGCAGATTGCAACTAACTGAAACTTACTTGCCAAGTGTGTGGGAGAACAACAGTGGCTGATGTGAAAACACAAATGAAATGGCCCTGTCTAGAGCCAGTGTTTGGTCTGTCCGCTCTGGGCCACTGTAGAAACAACATGGCAGACTCTGTGGAATCCTACACACTTGACCTTAACTAAAGAAATGTAAAACATACATTTCAATATAGTGAAACTTGTTAGTTCCTGAAAATACAGAATATTTGGTATCAAAGACGCATAAAGGCATATTCAGCTCGGAAGCTCCCTTTGGAATGCAGGTAGTGTCCATGAAATTCAATCTCAGCCATATTTCCAGAGGAGTGCCACTGAAACAGCTGCTGGCCTTTAAACACATTGGTCTTTAAGACATCCATGTCCCGGATCTGTACAAGAAACACAAGACAAAACAGTGCAGCAGTCATTACCCTCACACTTTTGTTTCCTAAGTGTGCAGCATACTGAAACAATGCATGTTAAAGCTGGTCCGCACCATGATGTATGTAGACTGGGAGTTGGTGGAGTTGAATACTAATCCTATGTGCAGCGCTTGGATTCTGATCTTGACTGAGGGAGGGGCGTTGATAAGGACTCGACAGGTGTGGTTGGTGTTGGATGTTGTTGGATTCTCAAAAACACCAGTTGGGGAAAACAGCTGGATGTCACAATCTGTGGAGCATAGACACGGTACGGTTCATCCCAACAAAACATCCTTAACACCTGTATGGTCAAATGCAACGACCAGGTAATTAGTATCATATTAGGCGATTAGTACAAATCTGGTCAGGTGCTGAATCAACTTAAGTCAATTTATAGGCAGTTTAAAGTGTTAAAATGTTGTCATCTCCAACTTTATAGGTGAAAGTGACAAAGTAAAAGCACAGAACGTCACAATTTAACACAATATAACCTATTGTAGCTGAATCAATGCCACTCTGACAATTAGGGTTGCCACTAACAATTATTTTCATAATCATTTAATCTGCCTGTTATTTTCTCAGTTAATTGATTATTCGTTTGGTCTAAACATGTCAGAAAATGGTGAAAAATGTTCATCTCAGTTTCTAAAAATCCAAGATGATGCCTTTAAATGTCTTGTTTTGTCAGTCCATAACCTAGAGGTATTCAGTTTTCCATGATATTAAGCAGAAAACACAGGAAATTCATATTTAAGAGGTTGAAAACACAAGTTTTATACCATTTTTGCATAAAAAAATTACTTAATGATTGATTGATTCTTGTTCTGTCAGTCGATTAATTAATGAATCAACTAACTGTTGCAGCTCTACTGACAGTCACGACAAGGAAAGAACATTTTAAACTTGACAATATTTTCAGCTTCACTGTATTTATTGCAGAGTTTTGTATTGGATTGCATTAGACTGTGCAAGTGTTCACAATATTGCATACACCTCTCCAGATCCAGTTTTGAATCTTTATGTTGCAATAGGCTCACACATTGGGCTCAGTTCACCTACACTTGCATCCATTCCAAAAAGCAAGCAAAGCCGTCTTTCATCCAAACTTTTGAGATGTAGGATGTGTTAGCGGTCTGAAAACTAAAAAAAAACAAACGTTCAACTCACCCCCCAGCTCTGCGTGTGCTGACCACACAAGCACTCTTACCCTGATGGTGGCTCTTCTTCGTGTTTTTCTGCGAACTGAAGGTAAACACAACCCCGGCCCCTGGGGTGAGCAGGTTTTGACGCACCAGCAAGACGTTGGTTCTGGTGGTCAGTTCACTGCCTGCTACCTGCTCGCACTTCCTCACAAATGCCAGTCGGTCGAAAAATGCAACATACTCCTCTGTGGAAACACACGCACACAGTGACAGATGTTTGTATAGCTGCCATAGTCACAACATAGGACACGTGTCTGATAAAACTTACTCTTTCTGCAGTTCAAGGAGCCAGATTCCACTTTAATATTAATGACCTCATCCAGGGGTCGACCTATGGATACCATGCAACGACCAGTCACGTCTTTTAAGTCCACCACGCCAGACTCCTCCAGGAGTAGCTGCCCACATGCACCTGGTGAGAAGCACACACTGTAATGATAATCCTGCAGCTGCCTTCAGCTCCTCCTGAGAATGGGTAGTCAATGTGTACTAACTGGGTTTAGGGGTTGGGGTGGTCGTTGGAGTGGCCTGTGGGATGGTGACTGCCTCTGTTGGACTTAAAGAAGGATGGTCCAGTGGGTGCTGTGGCATCACTGCAGTAGTAGCATCTGAGGTGGGTGGCACGTCTCCGCAGCTGCTCGTGTAGCAGCCCTGGATGGTGATGGGTTTAGGCATGTGCATACAAAGCAGAGGGCTGAGGGGGTCCGGCTTAGAGGGGCCCATGCAGGACACAGCTCTAGACTGGATCCCGTAGCCGCAGGGCACTGAACACTAGATAAGGAAGATACACACAATAAACAGGACTCACATGACAGAAGAGAAAGAAGCGTAACAGGTAAATATGGGGTTGCTTTTCTCGGAATAAGGAGCGGAGTTCTGAGGAAAGAAACTGCTCTTAAAGGGCCACAGCCCCGTGTCTGCAAACTAAACACCTTAATAAGAAGCTATGTATAATTATAAGACTTTTTACTTTTTCTCCAGTTCCAGACATCAATAGGTATCAGTTATTCCCATACAGTAAAAATCTTCAATACTTTTTGTCAGTGTTACATTATCACTGCATGGTAATGAATAAGAGCAGACTGGTTCGGAAAGTCTGCACCGCATTACCTCAACAAAAAATGATTGTGGACTTGCTCACTGTGATGAATCACACACCTCAAGCAAGTTTCAAGACTGTGCTAATAAATGGAAACTACTTGATGTCTGGGATGGTGGAACAATAACATTTATACTTCAAAAACACAGTAAACAGGTTTGTATAATGACTACCTGTGTTGTAAAGTAGATGTAATTTGAAGGAAGTGGCCAAAAACATGCAAAACCATCATCATGGTGCTTTAAAATGGGATGATTGCTTAATATTGAAGACAGTAATAAATCACGTAAATTCAATAACAAGAAAAAGCCCAAGTGTGTTACTTCAAGTACTGTTTGCAGTTATAATGTTTAGATTTTTACCAATGGTATAACAGCTAATATATTATAGTATAATTTATTTCACATTTCCACTCATTGTGTCTCATTTTATTATTTTGGCCTTATTATGTGGGCTGCAACTAGTGATTATTTTCAGTGATTATGAATCTGACAATAATTTCTTCGATGACTCAATCATTTTCTGTATAAAATGTCTGAATATAATAATAAACACAGTAGAAACAGTAAAGCCTCATATTTGAGAAGCTGGAAGCAGACATATATTTCTGCTTGAGAGATGATTTAAATTATTAATAGCTTATCAAAGTAGTTGCCTATTCACTTTCAGTCAATAGACTTAACAATTAATCAGTCCAAGCTGATCATCATATTCCAGTCCATGTGTCTCCTGTGAAATGTACCTGGCTCCATGGTTTCACCTCCCACCTAAAGGTGCACACCTGCACCAGGCAGGGCACTGTGGTGGCAGGTTTGACAGCTTCCCGGCAGCTCTCCTCCGGCACCAAGCTCTCCTTGCCTTGGACAAACTGGACACAAGACACGGTCCTCTGAGCTACACCCAAATCACAGGATGCTGAGCAGGGCGATGTGCTGAATACTTTCCACCTGGATGAATAACAGAGGTTTTTAAATCTTTTTTTTTTTTTTTTGCCTGTGCAAGAATTAATTTCAGACGTGTGTGAGTATTTGTCTGTGATTCACCTTGCCGGGCAGCTGTGGTCGTTACATGAAACCACTGCTGTGGGTTTGGGAAAGTCACTGCACTCTGAATCCTCCACCACCTCCTCCTCCCCTTCTGTTTCTCTGGCACAGTACAGCACCCTGTTGGCCACCCCTCCTCCACAAGTTACACTGCAGACTCCTTGCTTAGAGCGCCACCTGGTTGTTGGAAAAAATATTTGGGTGCTGTAATTTTCAAACCCTTATTTCAAACAACACACCTTAAATTTCACGCTAAAGACAAATATCAGATTGTACTATACATCAATGCTGTATGCTATATGCATGCTAAGTATAATGTCTCACACGGGGGGGCAGGGAGATGTGTTGCAGCTCTCAGACTGAGGAAGAGGTTTGGTAGAAGCATCACAGTGGACGTCAGTCATCCTCAGTCTGGTCTGGTGGTCCATGCAGGAGAACCACACCTGCAGGGTTCCTGCACAAGCATCAGGGTTTGACTGACCTTATTCTACGAGGACTTACTGTTTCTGAGTGATAGCGATTATATTTCTTAACTTACCATTGCCGCAGGTTTTTGAGCACTGGCTGATAACAGGACTCCAGACATATACAGGAGCCTGTCTGGAGCGTGGCGACACCCCAGACTTCAGCAGGGCCTGTTCCTGGTCAAGAAAGACTGTTTAGACACACTTCACATTTTGAATTAAGAGTGAGATTTTAGTTATTTTCTGCTTTACCTCTCCCTTAGATTCCCAACCAATGGGACAAACATCGGTCACACAGGGCACAGAATCAGGTGGTCTGATCTGCAACGAACAAAAGCTCTGATCCACTTCAACATCCTGACCATTCTCTGGCCGGATGCATGACACAACTTGTTTTGCCTCCCCTGGCCCACACACTGCTGAGCACTCCCCTGGCTCTGACACATGCCATCTGTGAACACATAAGTTAGTTTTCAAATAAAAACTCGTGAAAAATATCATCATATTCTGTGGTCATAGGAATTTATTTAACCCATGCACTCATGGTAATCAATAAATACCTAACTGCATACTGCATACCTGGCAGGGCAGTGTTGCAGGTTACATTTTTCAACAGTATTCGGAGCTGTGTCAGCTGAGCATTCAGAATCAGGAACCTTAACTACATTGGCTCCATCTTTCTGAACACATCTTACAGGACGCACTCTCTCTCCTCCACCACAGGAGGCACTGCAGGGCCCAAACACCCCTGTATCCCACCTGTGAAACAATAAATTATTCATGTATAACCATTTGTGCTGAGCTGTGTATCAGTCCAAAGGGGGAAAACAGTATAAACTTAACCTGGGGGGACAGGGTGAGAGCTGACAGCTTGTGTGGAGCGGTACAGGTGGAGGAGGTGTTTCACAGTTGTGTTCCTCCAAATGGTTGTTGGTATCCTCATCTATACAGATAGATACGTGCCTCTGTACACCTGTAGAAAGAAAGTAGCTTAGGGAGGGCCGTTCACCCCACAAAACTGCATGTATGCACAGTTAATCATTTCAGTGGACATTTACTAATGAAAACATCTGCGATCGGAACAATGACAAAATAAATTTGGCATATTCAACACTGCAGTACCCTCATAATAGACAGACACATTAAGGATGGGATAAAAGCTTCTTTAAAAGGTCAGTATTGCTGCACATTATTATACAAATGCCTCATCTCATTTGTAAAACCCACTTGCTCATAAAACAAGAGTGCTAAAGCTAAAATGTGCAATCAGCCTGTGAATTTATAATGACATGCTGGGTATTCTATTTGTGCCTTTTGATATGGTTAGTGATTAACAGGCTCTTACCTGATCCACAGGAGACAGAGCAGGGTGTTGTGAAGAAAGCCCATTTCCCTTTTGGTGTAATGCCCGTCAAGTCACTGTTTCTGGTTGGTACATAGAACTGGTAGCTAATGTTTGGATTCGTTTTCTCTCCGTATTCTTTTCCATATTTGCGATAGACCTGACAAAAGCAAAAATAATTAGAAATGTCAGATGTTGCACAGTTTTACGACTTGATTTCTGCACTTGATTATTCTTAACATTGTATAAAGATGTAATGCGTAATTGCTAAAGTTTTCAGTTTTCAAAAGTTGAAGAAAGAAAAATGACAGTTTTTCTCTCCTGACCTGTATGTTTATCTCTTCTGACAGCGGCCCTGGCAGCAGCAGCTCCTCCATCTCAGGCAAAAGGTCAGAGGTCAGGTGGAGACGGTAGTCTAAGCGATAATCATCCAGCAGGGAGGGATGGGTCATATTCAGTGCCATGCTTCCCATCCCGGACACAATGTATCTACCCCCAAACATTACAGCTGCGGACACAAATGCCAAAAAGTTTTAGAGTTTTAGATCCTGTTAACCATTTTGGAAAAAACATAAATCTCTGGTAAAGTGATGACACTCACCTATATGAGTGAACAGAGGTGCCGTGTTGACAATATGAACCTGTGTGGCATTCACTGGCAGAGTGAGGAAGGTGGTGTACTCTGAAACAGAAAGCACTTAATCATAACTCATGGAAGGTAATATAGGAGTTAGGGCTGCTTACTAATGAACCTATTGATTATTTTTGCAGTTAAAGCTACAGTTGGTTACTTTTAGAAAAGTAACTTTTGTCACATTTGCTTAAACTGTCACTAAATCCTGAAAGTAGGACAAAAGCCGGATAATCTGTGGGAAAAAAATCATGTTCCCCCTCCATTCTTGTTCCAAATATCCATTGCATCTGAAAGAAAACAACCAATGAAAGCAGAGGAGCCCCTAACGCAGCTGTCAGTCATGTCAGTCATTCTCCAGACCTGCAGTCAAACTGTCAAACTAGGCAGTGCTTATCAAAAATAAATCAATATTCTATTACTGCAATGCCTATTTCTCACCTCAAATGTTTTCAGAAACATATTTTAGTGACTGTTGAGTTGTAAAATGAGAGAGTTTGTGATGTGGCCAGTGGGTGGTGCTTTGTTTTGTCTCAACTTTTTCCAACATGGCCGCCGGGGTCACAAACGTTCTCATTTTACAGCTAAACAGTACACTAAAATATGTTTCTGAAAACATCTAAGGCGAGACAAAGACAATGCAATGACACAATCTTGATTAATATTTGATCAGCGCTGCCTAGTTTGACAGTTTGAACGCAGTCGCAGCTGTGATTGACATGATTGACAGCTGTGTTAGAGACTCCTCGGCTCTGGTTGGTTATTTTCATTCAGGCTCTTGCAATTAGGCCAATAGGAGCACTAGGAGGAGCCAGAAGAACATATTTTTTTCACAGACCATCTGTCTCATGTATCACTGTCAGGATATAGTGACAGTTTCGAAAAATGTTTTTAAAAAAAAATATGAAAAAAAAGTTAAAGTTAGTTATGTTTATTTCATCTGAATAATGTCTTATTTAAATGAGTAATTAATCATCAAAATTATTGTCAGGTCATTTTCTGTCACTGAATGTGTTAAATAGCTACACACTGTAATTTGCTACCTCTGGCCCGACCACCATTGTAGGAGTCAGAGATCAAACTGCAGGATGATCCGTCTCCACCACACACCCCGCATACATCCATCACTTTCCCAGAGTGCAGCACACCATCACAGCCAAACAGCTGACCAGAGACAAACAGCACATTTAAAAAGGTTAGAGTACAACTAAAGTGTGAAAGACTAAGATTGCATCTGCTTTGTCATCTTCTCATTCTTCCTTACCTGGCATTTCCCTCTGAGACAAGCAGCTGTGGAGCCAAAGGGAGGCGGGCTGTCTGGCTCGCAGCGAGTCCCGTCCACAAACTGAGAGCCACGGCTCACTATGAAGTTCTCTCCTCTCGACTGGCACATATATCTGCACTGCTCGTCCCCTGGTTACGATGAGAAGAGTTCACATAAGGAAATGTTAGAGATAAAAGGTTTTAACCATTTATATATGGAAAAAAAATCTTTAGGCCCACCTTGTGCGAAGCCTATAGCAGGGATCCAGGTGTAGAAGGAAGCAGTGTGTGGTTGCAGGTAAAGGGGGTGGAGGTCTGTTTGGGAACACTGCTCTGCCATGAAATCCAGCTGGGTGCTCTCACATGGCTGCAACAACATGTGTGGTCAGAAAATTGCACCTTCAGCCCCAAAATCAGAACATTTTTCTTGATCTAAAATTGATTTTGAGAATACCTCACTTTGCCTCAAGCTCATAGTCTCACTTTTAAATTACTTCTTTGCCTCTAATTCTTTGAATTATCCTGTCAATGCCTTTGTTTTTTTAGGCTTGTTACAGGAGTGCAGGCTGCAAACTGCTGACAAAAGATCATTGAAAAGTGGGACGATTGTGGGTACAGTGATCCTCTGAGTAAATAGTATTGACCTACTGTACTGTGGAGGCCCACTGCAAACAGTAAGAACTTACCTGCTGGTGACAAAGTTCAGCTTCAATATCCGGTCCCTCACAGTCATTCCCTCCAAAAGCAGGTCTGAAAATCAGACATGACACATAGGGTCACACATTCAGCAAGTCATATATAAGTTGTACACTTTGAAACAGCCTAATTACATAAAGTACAGTCACAGGATTTAACTATGCCTGATACTTTCATCCCATTCGTTACCTTGGGTTATTGCATTTCCGCGTGCGGTGAGTGATTCCCCCACCACATTTCCGTGAGCAGGGCGAGAACTCAGACCAGCTGGACCAGGAGCCGTGCACCACCACAGACGAGCTGAGCTCATCTGATGACACACAACGCCCCTTCAGACACCACTGGAACAAAGGAATGCACCTCATGAACAAACATGCTTGGGCCTTCTTGTGGTAGATAACACTCAATGATTCAATGGGGGAATGATTGCACCAGAAGGCCTCACTGATGATGCAGCAGTACCTGATTAGGTGCACACTCTGTCCCGTCCAACAGTGGGACCAGGAGACGTTTGCAGGAGCTGTCATCATCAGGGTTAATGTGACAGGACAGGACACGACAAGCTGGCTGATGGAAAAGGAGACCAATATTGCAAAAACGACTAGAAATGTGGTATATTTTTGATGTGAAATGCCACCTGGTGGCATCAAGCTGCTATAACATACCAGGTCAGGATTGGTGAAAGAGCAGGCTCTTGCAGTGCTACCAAAAGCTATACGGCACTGGTCATCAACTCCATAGTACAGACCAGGCTTCCAGTCTTGGAGGGAGCCTCCCAGTGCAGGCAGGTCCTTCACACATTCAGCTTTTCCTTCACTGGGAACATTAATACAAGTGACGTCTCATCATCAAGTCCAGACTACAGCAGTTTTGTACCTTAACTACTCACTAAGTTCATACACTTAAGATGCAATCAGGTTTTAATCAATTTCAAATCTTCCAATTATTACATCAACCTTTCTTAAAATGTGAGAGGGGAATCAGTTAAAACAACCTGAAGTGAAAACACTAATGACTTATAGATGAAATGCCCTTTCAACAGTCCCAGGTCTGCATGATAAATGAGAGGCACTTTCATGCACAGCTGCTCTGAACAGGTTGGCCCACCTGAAGAATGTGAGCAGCTGCTGTCTGCTGCAGGGAGACCAGGTCAGATCCACACTGTTGTAGCCTCCGTCAGAGGCCATCATGAACCCACTCCTGCTGCAGGTGTTCCCTACTCCGTCATGGTTGATTCCAAAACTGGGTGAAAGGAAATTAAATATAAAATGTTTTAAATTTATTTTATTTTGTGGATGTATTTACTGAGATGCATCATTAAGAAACCTTAATGTACAAGTTAGTGGTAATATTCAAAGTTTTCACCCTATTTTGCAGTGAATGTATGAAAACTTAAGTATTATAGCTGCAACTAACAGTTATTTTCATTGTTAATCTTTCAGTTATTTTCTCTATCAATTGATTAGATTTGGTCTTTAAAATGTTTGAAAATGTTGAAAAATGTCGATGAGTGTTTCCCAAAGCCCATGATGACATCCTTAAATGTCTTGTTTTATCCACAACATACAGCTTATTGTCATAGAGGAATGATTTTTTTTTTTTTTTCACATTTAAGAAGCTGGAATAAGAGAAATTTGACTTTTTTTTCCTGAAAAACAGATTAATCAATTATCAAATTAGTTGGCGGTCAATTTAATAGTTGACATCTAATCGATTAATCATTGCAGCTCTATTGAGAATCTCCACTCAAAAGATTTGCTTCATAAAAACTGTCTGCTAATCAGGGCCCAGTATTGTTACTGTTCTTTAGTGATTCACCATATTCTTTTAACCAAGCTATAGATTATGTTGCACGATAATGTTATTTCTTAATAATTCCTAGAATGAGCCATACCATTTGGTGCTAAGTATGTGGGAAAAAAATGAATGCCCATAAAGAAAAAGCTCCTTACAAATACAAGCAAATAAATATTTATTATCTATTATTGCACACTTTAATCTCCCTGTTTAATTGTATGCTGCGTGTTGTCAAACATTACATTTTTGCATGTTTACCTCACTGTGAACTCAGAGCAGCGATTAATTTTAATTAATTCGTTGAGGACACACCAATTAAACACCGTCTCTACTTTCCATGTAATTAGTGCCAAATCACATCGTTAATTCCAGGAAACTTGGAAATTATTCATAAAATGCAGCCCTGTAAAAGAAAGTGTTACCTAATAAGGTTCATGAGCTGCAATGTAAACTTTAATCAGATATTGTAGATTCACTGTTGGTCCATGTGTCTGCTTTACCTGTGGCCAATCTCATGAGTGATAGTGATCCCCAGGTCAAAGCCCGTGTCCTCTGTGATCACACAGCTCCAGTCACTGGAGCAAGCCCCACCCAGCTGTGCTACGCCCCTGACCTGCTTGTTCCCATCAGGCAACTCCAGGTCGTATCTGTTTGTGATCGTAGACATATAGTTAAACACGGTTTGTTCAGTTATAAAATATTAGGAAAATTTCTGTTTACGATACAGCCAGCTACATGTGGCACACCTTGTTATGTATAAGAGGAGATCAGCGTGGAGTGGGTCTGTATCGTTTGGGGGGTTTATCCTTCTGCCCCAGTCACACACACTTCTGAGAGAGGAGGTAATGTTGGGAGACATTTGGATTTCTGGCTAGAAGAGTGACCACAGGAACAAAAGTAAGGTACTGATATGTAGGTTAGTCCGCCATTGCTGACACTCAGAGTCACTGTGGAAAACAGCATTAGCTCAGTGCCTGTGAATGTTTGAATTACTCAAAAGCTAAAGGATTTTTAGATTACTGTTTTAATATACTACTTCTAAAATCTTCTCATTTATGAACTTTACTCTACATTGAACTTATAACATGGGGCCACTTACCTCTGGCTCTGTCAGGATGATCATGCGGACCAGGTGCACCCTCATGTTGGCTCCCAGGGCCATGTCTCTCAACAGCTCTGAGGCCTGGGTGGAAATTGAAATTTAAGTCAGATGAATATATTTCAGGATGTGCAGAGTGTAAAGGGACTATAGCATTGCAGTGCACCCTATAAGTCTGGCTATGTAAACATTTGAACATACAACACGTGGACTGATTTTTCTCTCTAATTGTGTTACATTTTACTTACATTAATTATTTATTCATTAGGCTACTCTTTATTTCAGCCTTCAAGTGCTGTAAATAATGTTGGTTTAAGTTTAAGACGTTACAAGTCACATCCCAGCCAACATTTGAATGTGGGGCCCATGTAGGTAATAGATGGGCTGAATATGGGATTGTCCACGCCACATGCCCACATGGGTGGGTTTACCCGTGGGCCCCACATAGGTTACGCTACGGCTACCTGGGTACAGAGTGGGTATGAGCCCAAAATGCGTATCTAATCTAGTCTAATCTAATCTAATCTAATTTGATCTAATCTAATCTAATCTAATCTAATTTGATCTAATCTAATCTAATCTAATCTAATCTAATTTGATCTAATCTAATCTAATCTAATCTAATCCAAGGGTAAACCCACCCATGTAGGCAATTGGAATGGGGCCATTATGGAACCCACTGACAATACCATATCCTCCTGAGACCCAAACTTTTGTTTGTTTTGCATTTTTAATTTCTCCCAGCTATTTGGGATAAGCAGGGCCCGATAAGTATATATATAAAAAAAAAAACAACGAAAAAAAAAAAAAAACACTGTCAATGATAATTAAGTCCCAATATCCGAAAATGAGACAATTTCACCATAAAATGTGATCAGGTTTGGACCTTGTCCACTTTTGTGTCAGGATAGGCTGCAGACTGGCCTCGCAGAGATGGCTGCCATTTTGTTTGTACATGGAATAGTGTATTTTGATCTTACTACCACTAGATGGCACATAACAGTGTCCACGGAAGAGAACAACAGGTCTAAGGTCAAGTAAACCCAAAATGGCATGTCCTCATGTGAGGAAGTGCAGTCACAACGGGGCAAGGCCAAGTAGTTTGTGAACAGCAGCTTACAACAATACTATAATTATTATCACTTTAACGTGGTTTAAGATTAGAGTAAAATGAGATTTAATTTTCTAAAGTTTTACATTGTAAATGACCATTTCGGGTTTATTAAAAGACTTTACATGATTTAGGCCTAATTAACGGTGACTACATCTAGTCTACATACAGTATATTGTGGTCTGTTCTTTAATTTAGATAGGGAACTACCTAACATGGGATACTTTGCCTGTAATTATGGTAAAGGTTAAAGGTTGGCAGAGTGATATGATAATGAGGTGATGTGTCACGATCGTTGTCGGTGTTCGGTTGTCCCTCTGTTGAGATGGACTTTAAAGTGGACCAAGTTACGACCCAGAAGTAGCTTTATAATTCAGTAGCTACAAGCTTATAGTTAACGCCACGAGTAACCAGCGTTACATTAGCTTTACTGTACCTCGGCACAGGTAAAACAAAGGTTGCGACTTTAAATAATCACTGTTTTAATCCTCCACCCGTCAAGCGTGCTAACTGACCCAAATCAAGCACACCTGCGATACGTGACCAACGAGTGCGCGCTAAGTCTGGCTAACATGCTAAAGGCTAAAATGTTACCTTCGCTGAGGTGTGTGAGGCCTTTCTGCTGTCACAGTTTCAACTTAAAAACTTAAAGGACAGCAGTGGGACTCGCAAAATGACTTCCAGACAGGTGAGTCTGCTACAACACTGATACTCAACTGTGAAAACTCTACAACCCCTAATTACTATCGTGTGTGTTTGTGGCTGGAGCTGCTGTGGAGTTTTTATCTGGTTGTCTGCTCTGGTAATGTTTTCCTCTGTTTATAAGTGGTGGCACCTTAAGTAGCCAAATATTGCTAATAATAATTTGTATTTATTTTAGATAATTCTTATTTAATTGTCTGTGTAAGTGTTATCTCTGCTCTGTTTAATTGTAGTAAGGTATCACTGAGAAAGGTGGTTGTATAATTAAAAATCATTTGTTTGCACAGGCTGCAAAGTGGCCTCTATACAAAAGGATTATTGTTGGTTTGGAGACAAGAGCTCTGTGTTGTGATGTGGATAGGGTAATGAACTTATTCCCTTTAGATTGTAGCCTGAATATGTTCTATAATTGAGTAGTTATATCAGCAGATGCCTTCAGGTTACCTTAGAAGGTTTTAAAATGTCTTAAATTTTATAAATATTATTCCTGAGAAGTTATTAAATGTTCTTAAATTTGAATTTGTGAGGTCTTAATTATCACATACATTTTATTTAATTTCAGTTATCCTTCTTTTAACTTCTTTTTGTCAAAATAAGTCAAGCTCTTCTGTGTGTATGTCCACATTTCTGATTTTACAGATCTTGAAACCTTCCACTGAATCCGATACTGTTATTTTACTTTATACTTGCACTTACCCATCGGCAAAATGTAGAAAAACTCATTATAATAACCATTTTCCTAAATAAGACATACCTCTGCAAGGGACCACATATATAGACTACTACTTACCGGCAGTGCTTTCATAAGAAAAACATGATTTGTCCCAAAAGTAGCCTTAAAATTGGTTTAAAATTATCTTGAAAACCTTTTAATGTAGGTGTCTAATACTGTAGACACCCTGTATCACATTTTTAAATGTACTCTATGTATATTTTTACTTTAACATTTACCTAAAGTACATTTTAATTGACCTCCTTTTTACTTTTCCCAAAGTACATTTTTTTTTACACAAGTAACGTGAAGTATGTTGCTTGGGCAAAAATTTCAATACATTTTTCCAGATATTGTTTTAAGGTACACAAATGGCAATCGACGGAACGTAGACTGTTGTGCTCAGACTTACAATATTGAGGTTGGTGAGGATGTATCGTTCTGTATCCTGTTTGTGGACCTGCTGCACATCAGGCCCGACCACCACCAGCAGTTCCAGATGTGTGATATCAGGCATCAGAGCCGAGCGTCGCTGCCGCTCACTCACTGTGAACAATAGGAAGACACTGTATAGACATGTACTAGTGATCTGCTTATGTGTATTGTACCTGTTTTTGTAGTTAGTTTTACAAATACTATAAACTGGTGTTTTACTGTACCTATTACACTTCTTTACAACATCACAGAGAGAAGATCGTTCCCTTTACATTATCTGTTAGTCTTCAAACTGTTTTTACAGTTAACCCATAGAGAGACATACCTGAGGCATCAGAAGAGCCAGGAGCGGAAACTATGTCTCTTTGACTGGGGGAGTGATGAAAAAGCTTAAAGAGGACACAGACAATAACACCATTTTTAGATCCTTCAGAGCAGCTTCAAACCTGTGCAACCAAATTTAGATCTGTAGCCCAAATACTGAATAAAAACTCAAAACTATTTTAGAGCTTTTGCTTCTTTTTGAAGTCACTGCCATGTAAATCCAGTAAAATACAGTCATGACTCTGGGCAGGTCGTGGGTTTTCACAGGATGATAAACAGTTTAAAGTTGAAGAGTTCAATGTACTTTGCAGAAGTCCTGAGCAGCGGAATCACTAACCGCAGTGCTCCTGTTCACCCGCAGCTTTCCACCTACCCCGTCCAATGGAGAACTCATTAGAGCGGTGAAGCCAGGCCGCAGTAACAGCAGACAGAGCAGAGTCGTAAAAAACATGTTTCCCCTCTCTTCCTGTGCGTCTACCTGCTCTGCTTAAACACCAGGACAATATGTGATCCTCCTCTTCAGCAGGACGGAGCCCAGCCAACAGGGTATGAGTAACATGTGTTTATGTAAACAGTAGGGACAAAGTTGATGAGTGACACACGTCATTTGCTTTTTTTTTTTTTCTAACTTTGGGACCAATAGGACAGCTTTTCTTGGTTGTTGTTTTTTTTTTGTACAATGACTAATTTGTCTCATTTCTTGCCTTTAGTCACCGAGCAAAGAAAACTATCACAGTCCCTTCTGACTTTTTGTGTTTGAAACATTTTGATGATGAAAGAGAATCAGCGATGGCAGCTGCATGCTTTATTTAGTAACCAAAATCCACCTTTGGTTCCAACCCATATTTATATTTAGGCCTTTCACAGCTGCAATCACTGCTGAATTAATCCCAATTATCTTAAGTAATGTTGCATGTTGTTGCCTGTTGTAGCCATTGGAGGGCAGACATGATCCTGCGGTAGGGCTGAAGGAAACTGGGAGGAAGAAGCACACACACACTGGCCCACAAGAGTGTAACAACATAACATCCCTTATGTCCATAGCAGACATAAAACCTTATCTAATGCTAAATTGCTTATTTGGAAGGCAGGAGATTCACAGTGGAAACAATAAAACAACAACAGTACAGCTAAATCTGACAAGCTTTATCCTCCGGGTCATGGCTATAATTATTTTCCTGTACTACTTAAACTAGGCCAGATGAGGGATTTTTCTCTCTAGATTCAACTATTAGTTGTTCTTTTATTTTTAATAATCTGTTGGCAAGGAAGTAATTTAAAATATGTGATTATGTTTTTCTTCTTTCTTTGCTTTTGATGATATAAATACAGTAAAACTGGGCCCTAAAGATTGCGTCCTACCTCTAACACAGCGAGCTCAATGGGCAACAATTTCCTCCTGCTGTGATAATGACACAAATGTCCAGAAAAAGCCAGAATATTCCACCTTTTTAGATAAACTCTCCAGTGTTGTTTCACCATGTTACTAAAAAGTGTTTGTCCTCTCTTTGTTCTCCTCTCCATTCCCCTTTCTTTCCTAAGGGGGTATAGTTTATCTCCATAAAGCTAGGATTCAAGCCCCATCTGCCATTAGTCTGCCAGATATCTGCCTGTTGTCAGTCTGAATTAACAGCTGGGTGTCAAAGGCATTACACCAGCATCGCTGCTCCACTAAAACCTCTATGCCCTGCTGGATTTACCGAGCACAACAGACTACAATAAGTGTTGTTGGATCCTCATGCCCATGTCTGTTCAGAGGAGGGTAGGGATTGTATATTTATGATCCTAAATTATATATGTTGAGCCATATGGGATACTCAAGTGGGCACAACAGATGACGCCTCAGGGAAATGTTATGTTGTTTGGTTGCAGTTGATGAAGAAGGAGGAAGTTGCTCATGCAGTGAAGTGTTCTGTTAGATAGTTGCAGCCACATTTTTGTCGTCATTCTCTTGCAACTATGTTTTATTTAAAAAATTGATAATGTCCTCCAAACCTTCCAAATGGTACTTTCCATCCTTGGGACAACCTTTTGGATGGACATTTGGCTTACTGCATTTTGTATTGTGAAGCTCAACCTCTCAGCGGTTCATTCTGACATGCATTTATGTAGAGTGGCTCCGGCTTGTACATAAAAGGATTCTCATTCATCTGTTACCCTTTGTCAGTCCCTCCATCTGTCACACTGTTGTCAGAGAGCTATGTGTGCAAAAACTATAAATGTTAACCTGCCTCTTTTTGTTTGAAAAATATATGGAGCATAAGCTATATGCTAGAATTTTACTAATTTGTTTAAAAGAAAAGTATCAAGGACGCTACTTGAAAGGAGCAGTGTGTAGGATTTAGTGGCATCTAGTGGTGAGGATTGCAGATTGCAGCTAACTGAAACTTCTCCCATGTGCCAAGCATAAGCTCCCAGTTAGAATTCCTTCAGTATTCATTGTTCAGGTTTTTCCCGGGAGCCAAATTAGCTACAAAGGTCTCCTCCTCCTTTAAACCAAACAGGCCATGTGATCAAAACCAGTAAAAACACTGAAAAAAGCAGTGTTATATGGGCTGTTAGCCCAGCACCTGCTAATGTTGGCTCACCTTTTCTCTCTGATAAGTTAAGATCCAGATGTTTAGGAGGTTTTTACTGGGAGCTGTATTATCTGCAGAGGTCTCTTTCTCTCCAAAATAAACGGACTTGATGATTTAAACCAGTAAAAACAATAAATAATAAAGCAGTTTCATGTTACAAATCAGTGTTTCTCCGACGCTGTTTGGCACACCACAAACAGGCCGCTAGCCCAGCACCTGCTAATCCAAACACTTAATGTGTACTCAACCTTTTCTGATCCAGATGTTTTTGCCAGGGGCCAAATTATCCACTGAAGGCTCTTCTTCTCCAATACAAACGGACCATGTGATTAAGACCAGCTTCACGTTACACATCAGTGTTTCTCCGACGCTGTTTGTCTTGTCGCAGACAGCCCAGCATCTGCTGATGTACGCTCACCTTTTTTCTCTGACAACTTCAGATCCAGATGTTCAGGAGGTTTTTACTGGGAGCAGAATCATCCACAGCAAAACAAACAGACCTGGTGATTTAAACCAGTAAAAAGACTAAATAAAGCAGTTTCACGTTAAAACAATTTTTTTTCTGATGCTGCTCTTCTTGGTCGGTCTGCTTACTATGGTAGCCGACACAAGACTGGCCCTATCATTGTTTGGTTGGTGCGTTCCGGGCTGCTGTAGAAACATAGCGGTGCAACATGGTGTACTCCATGGACGAGGACCCACTCCCTATGCAGATATAAACAACTTGTTTTAAGGTAATGCAACCAAAACCGTTCTTATTTTCAGGTGATTATACACTAAAGAAAACATACAAATTATATTATAGTCCGTTTCCGCCAATATATCCCCCTAAATCTTGCACACTGGACCTTTAAGTAGCAGGCACGGAAGTCTTCCTAAGCACAGAGTGGGTGAAAGAATAATTAAATCTCTTGCTTTTTTCTCTTGAAAGTTATCCATTGTCTTGGCTAAATCTAGCACCCCTTTCATGTCTGACTCACTGAAGCTGCATTTCTGCTAGGAATGTGGCTATTTATAAAACTGCCAAAGTGATGGATCAGATGTTGAATCTAAGTTAGAGCCATACATAAAAATATCACCACCAAACATCCGTTTTTCAAATATATGGATGTTCTTCTGAATCGTTAAGTGCTTTGTTTATGTATGAGCGACTCTGTCTTCAAGTTGTAACATAAGAAAACCTGTAAACTCAAGAATATTTCCTCCTGCTGATGGACTCTTTACTACCTCCTTGTGTTTTCACAGCTAATTAAGACAGATATTGTGTTGACAGTATATTGCCAGCCCTGAGATGATGACTTTCCAGCCTGTAATGCAACACTGAGGGTGCTAAAACTCAGTGGCACTACAAAATATACAGATATTTTCCAGGCAGTGGTTTTCTCCCAGTAGTCCTCCAGCTGTTTTGGCACATGTCAGCATATAATGGTGATGCAAAGACGCTGCAGGGGCATTTAATGATGCCCCTGTGCTGATGATGATTTAACGATCATGGTGTGTGTGTGTGGTTTCTGATAAATGGACAAATATCTGCAAGTAATTACACTGAATTGTTTTCAGGGGAAGCGCTTTTGTAATCTGGGTTTGAATGATAGGAGGGAAAAGGAGAAATGACTCAGTATTTGATGCTCTGCAGTGGAAATACCAACTTCCTAATGACTATCATATAGCTAGCAAAAAGAGTGGTAATTGGTAACATGTTTTAATGTGGTCTCCAGACTGTGGTATGCATTGCATCTTTCCTTGTGACATCTATCAGTGATAAAGCTATAGGGGAAAACAAGCTTAACTTATGGTATTTCTAACATACAATTAATTTGTTATGTGACACTTATACAGCCAGAATTTATGGAATTAAGACTACTTTATATCTTTACTCTACTTTAAACTAGGTGAATTAAATGAGTAATCTGAGTTTATTTCACTTTACCCACCGTCTTTGACCACAACCCATTTAGCTGGAGTTAAAGATAAATCGTGTTCCTAAAATAATCTCACCTGCTTTCAGGTTTACAGCATAAAAAGATTAAAAATGTCCATTAATTTACCCCCATTTTGCCTTGGCCTCTTTCTCCTGTGCTCAGCCTTGTTCCCTCTATTCCTATGAGACCACTGTAACTGCAGTTGACTGCAATAAGGGACTGCAGGGAAGGGCACTGAATACTAAGATGGCCAAGCCACACAGCCCACATTTAGATCCAACCCTCCCATGAATGGGCAGAAAGCTTCTATTGGGCTGTAGAATGATAGTGTTGCAGTTGTTAATGGGCAAACGCTATAATTGGACATCTGTTGGCATGCGGCTGATGAGACCAGAATTTTAATAAGCTGCACATGAAAAAGTCTGACTGCAAACTTTGGACACAAGCATGAGCAACATGAGTAACAAGCATGAGTAACCAATGTGATAAATTGAGACTCGTGGGAAAAATGACTTGGCATTGCGCCCCTCGAGTAGACCAATAAGCAATCAATACACGTGCAGACTGCAGAGCATTCATCTTTTGCTTCAAACCAATGTTTCTGTCCTTCTCCCTTAGCAGATGCGTAGTATATCTGAAATCATTTTCCTCATTCCCATGCTGCGGTGTTTCTCTGCTAGCCTTGTGCACTCCAAATCAGTAATTATAGTAGGCTATGTTTAGATAAACTCAACCTGAATTTTGCTGCTCGCTCAAATTGACATCCCACTCTCAAGCTTTTAGACTTCTCTTCTAGTCTGGGACTTTCAAGATACCTGACAGATTCATGGCTACTGAAATAAAAATGACAGCAAACCTTTGAAATAATTTCTGATCTTACACATCAGTTTAATTGTAATGTAGAGTACAACTCATCCTGTGAATGTCTTCAGCTCTAAAGGGAGCCTTTTAAAGTCTGAGGAAATTACCCTGATGTCATCATACGGGATAAGCTTGGGCTTGCCACTTCAAATCTTGAGCAGAGAGTCTGTGTCAAGACCTTGTGGGTGCAGTCTGAAAGACTTGGGCATTTACCAGAGACAGTCAAAGGAAGGGCACGATTGAGTTGCATTATGGGAATAGTAGTGTTTTTGGAGCCTTGCCTGTATTTAAGTCCGTAATAAGGATTGTCTTAGTTTCTGCTGCATTGATTTTGACTGTGCGTTTTACTCTCATATCTCTTGTGAGCCCCCTAACCTCATAAAAGTGTAATGCTAAATTCATGGAGAGTCCCTTTAAATAGCTACTTACAGGCTTAGGCTTAGCTTAAACAATATGTCATAGCCTACATAACAAAAAAATTATAAGTCATTAAGCAGACGTACCTGAGGCCCCATGAGGATAGAGATTATCAGTTAGGTTTCTAATATCCGTAAACCCCTTGCCATATAGACTAATTATAATGACCTCTTTGTACAACAAGCTAGGTTTTAAAAGGGGATGCCACCTAAATTAAGAATTCCAGTATGTGAATCCCATGGTCTATAAGTTCAATTAATATTTGGGAACATGCACTACTCTCTCAAAGCCAGAAACCAGAGAAGTAAGCCCCAAACTTGTGACGTCATAGGGTATAAAGTCTGGAGCTGCTCCATAGACAATAAATAGCCGCCTGATGTTATGTTTGTTACACCCAGTTGAGCTGTATTCTGTTGTATTCTTTCAGTTGTGACACAGAAAATGTACCCATATACTCAGAACATTCCTCTGGGTGCCCTCAGTGTCATCTATAACATCTTTACCACTTTGTCTGTGGAGCAGCTCCAGGGTTTATACCCTAAGACATAAAAAATTTGAATTTCAGCACTCTAGCTTTTGGATTTGAGAGGCATTTATTCATGTTTCTAATATTTTTGGACTGTCCTAGACCATGAGAAAAACATGTATTAATTTTGAAAATGGGCGCAGTTCCCCTTTAAGTTGATCATACACATCATTACACACACTGGTGCAGTGATCAGCTAATTAAAAGGTGAAGTACCTCCAGTCATAACATAATGATAAACAAAAAGAAGCTATTTATGAGCCATGTGCACGCTATCCCAGACATAAACCCTCATACATCTAAAAATTGGGCACACAAGCTACCTAAAAGTGCCATATCTGCCTTTAAACTCTGCCCCGAAAATGAGAATCTGCGTCTAAAAGTGTATGCGGGGACATAAACACTTCACTATACGAGATGACACGTCTCAGGGCTCTTAAGGCACACAAAGAGTCCTTGTATGACCACTGGTACCTCGACGTCAGCGTCTCTGTTGCACTGAGCTGAGTTGGCCAGCAGCAACGTCACTCCCTGACGGCGGCATCAGAGCAGCACGAGCGGCCATCCGCGCAGCAGCGACTCGCTCCGGAACTCGGCGGAGGGAGACAGCGTTGGACAGCGGCTCTGTGCTCTGGGACTGACTAGACGGCGACTTTGTGCTTCTGTAGCTCAGGTAAACCACGAAGTCGCTTATGGTGGAGACGCTTTTGTTCATTTCAAGGTGAGTTTTGTGTGTTTTTTTATTTAGGCAATTCGCTATAAGGAACAGCGTGGGTACCAAACGTTGCGAGTACAATGACTAGCAAGCTGCCTGCACTGTAGCGGTTGTCCTGTAGCCATAAACTGTGTGTTGCTATGGTACTGCCAGGCAACGTCCCACCTGCTGCTGCCGCGACTATATGTTTCTGCCCTCCTGTCAGCCTAAACAAAGATGAATATATGGAAACAAAGCACTCTTTTGTATGTTTTAATTCAGCCATTCATTTGTTATGAATTTAAGTGTATGTGCGTATGTGTTTTAATTGTGCTGCTTTCTTCTAGTCAACTGTTTTCATTAGACTATGATGGATCATTTTTTAGACTTCAGTTACAGTTGTTTAAATTCCAAGCAGTTTAGTAATACCTTCTGCACTTAACCAACACTCCACATTGTGCCTAGTCTGTGGGCTATATTCAGCAGCTGTAGCAGACAGTAGAAAGGTCGCTGCCTGTTTTTGAGTATTTTTCCAGTCAAGTGCTCATGTGTCTGTGGCTCTAGGTGACAGCACAGTCCATTTCCACTAGAACACAGCGAATGCTTGGCATTGCCTTTGTAACGGCTGTCTGTTTATTTTCATAGTGTCTAAGTAACACCCAGGACCACAAGGCTTGAGCAAACACAAGATGGTGATTACCAGCGTGGCATCCCTCAGAAGGACATCGCTGGCCATGGACACGGAGAGCAGATGTTTGCAGTGAAGGTGCCTAGTGCATACAGTAGCTTCCCATTCTGTGGCTCATACACAGCTGCTGTGGTTAGGCATCAGTGCATGCCAACGCGAGGCCCGTGATACAAAGAAATTCCATTATCCCTCATCTCCTGTCTGCTGTGACAGAGAGGAGGAAATCACCATACCATGCTGTCGTGAGTCCAGGAAGGAGGGAGAATTATGAGTCAGAATGGAGAAGAAAAGAAAACTGTCACTCTTCAAATCCGCCTCTAAGCTTGGTAGACAGCTCACACACTTATTTTAAGAGCACGACCAGATCTCTTTTCAGCCGCCATCTAGAGCTGTAGGACTATGTAGAGACCTTGCTCCTTTTTGCTTTCCATAAATTATTACTGAAACCTTTTACCTTTTCTTAAACTGTTAGGTCTGTATACATTCCAGGGATTAGAGTTAACGCTCTGAGTGAGTGCAAAGTACAGCGGGGTGCATCCAAAGGGAGCTCTGTTCATTGTGTTTTAGTTTACACACCTCCTTATCTCAGCTGTCAAGAGGGAGGATTCTTTTCTACAGTAACTTACCCAGAGCAATAGAGATAGTGGTGGGAAAGGAGGGGTGGGAGGAGTGAGAAGAACAGAGAATGACTGTGAGGGAGTGAGCGTGCTTAACCCAGCCACTGAGTGACTCTTGTATCCAAGGACGAAGGTAGCAACGCATCCAAACGCCACTCTTCGCCCACGGACTTGCTATGAAGAAATGAGGCGAACACATAGGCACTCAGCGGCGCTCATATAGACTCAACAACCTGCCCGGCCCCTCCTTCACAGGTCCCCTGGGGTTTGACTCGCCTGTCTGGAGTGCCAGGGCTGATGACTGAGCATATCATGACGGCAGCTAGAGTGAACTACACAGTACGATAGAGTAGTACTTGAATGGGAGTTTCTTTTTTTTCTCTTGAAGAAAACAAAACAAAAGTGTTTCCTGTATTTCACCGGTGTCATTGCACCTAAACTGGCCCACGTTTGTGTATGTTTTTTGGCAGAGGAGCAGACTGGAGAGGAGGTAGTAACAGGTGCTGCGTGCCAAGGTGGATTTGGAGGTGGGGAGGAGAGCTGAAGATCATGGGTAAATCAAACAGCAAGCTCAAGCCAGAGGTGGTGGAGGAACTGACAAGGAAAACCTACTGTGAGTACCTTCATGTCTGTTTCTTTTTGTTTCTCTTGAGAAACATTCTTCTCAGCTAGCCTGTATGAGAACAACAGCACATTGTTACCAAAGTAAAAGACTATACAGTATGTGATAGATAGCTAAGATTAATAATCACATTTTCCACCCACTGTGTTCCATACAGCTGTACAGTAAATAACCCTGCCTGCTAGGATGTATTGGGATTCCACATCAGTTTCTCGTTATCGACAGAACAGAGCTACAGCTAAATGTCAGCTGGGAATAAGCTCCCCGTTTGATTTAAATTTACATTTTAATGGTGTGTAGCAAATTGTGATTGGTGAAGGTCTGGCAAAAGTTGCAATCAGCAACTTTAAATCACGCTGAAGGGATTTATGAATATGGAGATGCTGAGGTTGTATCAGTCATCGAGCTGGGGGTTTTAGAGACGAGGACATGGTTTTATATGCAGGACATGGAGCCTCTGTATATTTTTATTTGAACAGAGACAGAGATAGATACAGAATATAAACGGTCAAATTAAGGCTGTGCTTTACATGCCAGAATTCTTAATGGCATTCCTGCGGAGTCTGACAGAAATGGTGGGACTGGTGGAAAAGTCAAAAACTGGAGTGAGCCTGCAACATCGCAAGTACATGTGTTGTTCCTGTTGATTTATCAGGACATTGCATATACTGCATTTGCTCTTCTCACCTTGTTCACACTCATTTATTCTTTGATGATCTCCAGCTGAACAAAAAATATTTTTTCCCCCGCCTACAGTTTTCAGTCACATTTGAGCAAAGATCACGTTCATAATTATCACAATGATGTCTCTCAGGAAGACACCGTCTTAATCATTTTCATGTTATTTCTGGAACCAGCGTTATTATTGTTATTATTTAAGCAGTACACTGTGCAGGTGTGGGTGGGAGTTGACATCCATTGGCTGCTTAATGACAGTGTTATTTGTGTAGTGGGTCTCTCTACAGCAGAACCATGGAAGGCTGTTGTGGCAGGAAATTGCTGTGGAGGAAGATTGGGCTCCGTGCTGGGCTGGGCTGTTTGCTGCTGTCCTCTACTCTCTCTCTCTCTCTTTCTCTCTTACCCTTTCGCCCTGTCTCCTTCGCTTTATCCCCTAATTGCCCTCTTTGAGCTGGGAATGGAATAGTATAATTAGGATCTTATCTGGTTAGCATCGCTGAGAGGGGTACCAAGCTTTCTCTCCCAGCATGATCATTCTCCCTTTCTCTGTTGTTGCCTGACTTGACTCTTATCATTTCTGTTTTCCTTCATCCTGTTGCCTTTTTCTCTCGCTCTCCCATGAGAAGCCTTGTCTGCCATTTTAGTCTACACTTTCCTTTGGTTCTTGACAGACTGGGGACTTAGTAAATTTCTCTGTCACTATGTGTCTTCTTGTTTCAGTGGCAGAAGAGGTAGGTTGCTTTTTTCCCCAGCAGATGCCCTCTGTGTTAACAGGCAACCGACAAGGCCAGGCCAGACATAAGGCCTGTTTAGTTCAGAAGATGTCTGTGTGCTGCTTTGCTGTAGGTTTGAAAATGCCTGCATCTTCAGAAGAAAATTACTATGACCTCGTGTTTAAAAATAAAACACTTTCTGATCAAAGACAACATTGAGCTGTGCCAAGGCCCTGGCTAGCCGGTGTTTTTCCTGCTCTTAGTGAAAACTGTGGAAAATGGCTGCAGCTTCACCTGTACTTTAAGAGAGCTTAATTCAAACCAGAAATTCTTTTCCAAGTGACTGTTCTGGCATCAAATGGAAATGCCAGCAGTCCTATTAAAATGTCTGCAGGATTTAGGCGAGGCCCATGTAACGGCACGACGATTTTGTAAGTTGTCAAAGCCATGAAGAGGCTCAAAGTGACAGAGTGCAAGCTGGATGTGTGGTAGCAGACCCTGCAGGGTCAACCAGCTGAGTGGGCCCTGCATTCTCCTGCACATGGGTCGATTGCATTATTGCCCGTTGCCTCTGACCGTCTTATGTAATAAAATGTTTTATTAAATCGAAGCCATGGTAAATTGCCTCAATTTTTGACTACATTGACTTTTGAGGCCAATTTAATGGTAGCTTGGCTTGGCTGACAGTCGTGAGATTGACCCTGACATTTATTACCCAGGAAGGGGTCACATGATGGATTCCTTGGTGAAATGCAGAGCAGAACAAATTGAAGGCAGAGATATATGCAGGCGAAGACTACCTGACCTGGCCTCTCATTGATAGCCTCTGTATGATTCTGCTCATGTGCTGCAGCAGTCACATCGTGGAATAAATATATAGACCTCATGGTCAAGTGTTGAATATATTTGTCATGGATATTTTTTTCCTAACCAGTGCAGTATGAGGGCATTGGACATTTTGATAATTTAATTCCTTACTGTTGTGACAGGTAAATGTCTAGGTTTGAAACTTGCTTTCTTTCTCTGGTTGTATGTCTTTGCACTAACTATGACTATGAGTGGCTCAAGGTTAAATATTACAGTAGAAGAAATGATTGACTAACCGACTAGCTGTTTGTGTCATTTATAAGGCTGCTGCTTTGCCCCAGGCCCAACAGAAGTGGTACAGTAGTAGACATCCTCAGACTTACAGTGGCATGAATGCAGAAAGTCTCTCTCAAAGGACCACCTGGTTAAACTAATGCTATTGATTTCCAGCCTTTGTTTTCATTAGCAAGCCAAAGGGCCGAGAGGCTGAAAATTGCTGTGGTTACTTGAGAGAAAGTAAAGAGACGAGGGAGAGCCATGAGGGATTGGTTGATTAGATACTGGCAGATAATGGTGTTTGTGTGTGGGCATGATAACACATCCTGCCTCCTGAACTGTTCTCTTTCTTAAATCTGTGGCTGACCTTCATTCCCTCAGCCTTGCTTGTCTTTTTGTGGCTCCCTGGAGTGTACTCCCACTTGTCGTCTACTATCCTGGCCAGCAGAAATTATTATTCATCTCCTCTGATAGTATGCTAGAGTGGATTCATACAACACTCAACGAAACATGGCTATTTTCCAATAATTGCATGTTGACACCGTGGAGTAGTTTTGGTAAAGTCAGACGATGTGTGAAAGGACTGGGCCAAGATGATTAACGATGCCACTACTTGGCTCTTCTGTTGTATCTAACAGCAAGCTACTCTTTTTCTAGGACAACCAAAGTTTTCCTCTAAGCTAATGTCACTCTTTGTTTCTCTTACAGTTACAGAGAAAGAGGTGCAGCAGTGGTAAGTGTGCATTAATTTTTAATGAGATTTTTCTTCCATTCCTGATGTGGCTAGTCATATATTAGCAATTGTGTTTTTACTGGCAAAGCTCACAGGAGTAAGGGGGAGATCTTATCTTGACCCACTTGCAAAACCCACTGGTATATATTTTGCCCAGGATTTGGTTTCTTGAATCCATGGATAGTGTATTTACATTTGGTTTGATAGCTGATTTGAAGCCATCTCCCTCACTCTACCCTGAAGACAGATGAGTTCTGAAAATAGAATGACTTTGAAGCCTTACTGAGACTGAATGACTTTGAAGGCTGATAACACCGATACAAAACATTTCCATGATGCATTCCTCAACAACCTTTTTGCTCCATTTGCAAACAGGATGTTTGGTAACAGAAGAACCTGAGGTCATGAGGTTTCACTTTCGACCGCTTAATCATTACATAGTCACTGAGCCTCCACAAGGTTGTTGATTAGTAATCCTCTCTGTATGCATATGAATATATATATATTTATACAGAGAGATACCTCAGGCCCTAAGTCACAGAACTGTGGTGAGAGTGATCATTACTGTTAAGGTGTGAATTTCTGAATGTTTGTCTGAAGGCACAGTTCGACAGCTGCTGGCACATGGATAAGAGACAATATATCTTCATTTACAGAGATGATTCAAGCATGAGCGCAGTCATTGCTTTTGTTTGCTGCATGCCACTCTTGGGCTATTGTTTCCTTGGAAATGAAAAACAAAGCGTGGCGTATATCAGAAGAGTGAGCACTGTAATAAAGTGATCACTCCATGTTCACACTTCAGTTCTCCTGCTTTGGTTTTGCATTTCACGACCTAATTCTGCATGCATGAGAAGAGTTCTGCCTCCTAGACACTGTTCATGTCCCCTGTTGGGGGGTTTACAGGGGGTTTACTGTTGGGGGGAGGCAGGGCACATTCACAGCAGCAGCATCATTGGATATCACTGGGCATTGACAGGTCAAGAGCCTCCGAGCGGGCTTGTCTCTTGGGCTGACGGAGTGCACTGGGGCGGAATACCCCCCACCCCCCTTAAACTTCCAACCCCCCCGGCTGTGCAGCCAGCTAGCTCACCATCACTCTCACTGTTTTTCACAGCAAAGTTTGCATGAGTCCTCACTTGAAGATCAGCAGCAATCAACACGGCTGAGTGTGAGGGATGAGAGGGAATTTTACCAGGGGAAATGCCAGATGGCGTGTAATTAGAGCACAGGCACAGACATAGAAGAATAAGCGGGGTTAGATAAATGCCTGTGTTGTGCATTAAATTTGTTCCCCTTCCTAATTCTCCTCTAAGGGAACATCATTAGTATGCTAGAGGCTCACCTGAAATCAATAACAAAATGCCATAGCTCAGTGATGTTCCTGCCAGCTAGGCAGGGGCAAGAAAGACATCCTGCACAACTCTTTAGCAAACCACCACGGTAGATGCCAAGGAGCAGGAACCAGTGCCAGTAATAAATACTTAATTTTCATGCTGGCCCCCTAGTGTGGTCGGATGCACAATGTCACGTCTGCTGTGTCCCTGCAAGCACAGTGCGTAGTTGTACTGTTACACTACTTCAAGTACAGTCTGACTGTGTGTGTATGGGGGTGTATGTGTGTGTGTCTTAGTGTCACCAAGTCAGATTTCGTGTACATGATGTGTACTTGGCAAAAATAGGCAATTCTGATTATGAAGCTGACGTTGGGCAAACATGTTTACACTGGTACAGTCATTGCCTTTTTTACTCTACCCATGTACTGTAGATATGTCTTCTGCTCACATAAATCAACTGGTAGTATATTAAGTATGATAGTAGCCTTAGATATGCATTACTGTATGCCTGATGAAGCTAATAATTGTGGCTGGCCGAAGAGGGAAAATAAGCATTTGATCATTTAAAACTGAAAGTGCAGATTGAAGAATTTAAGCCCGACTAATATTGACATTGGTACTTCAGAGGGTAAAAATCCAACATCTATATATCGGCTGATGTTTTTTAACAAAATTTTACCAAACAGTTAGGATACGAATCCTTTTAATTTGGTTATTGAAAATGAAAAAAATGGTGCTGTATTTGCATTGTGGGTAATGTAGGTGCCAGGTTTTAAGAAGGAAGAAGAACGTGTGGAATAAACAAGACAATATCTCTGATCTTGATGCATTTAAAAAAAAGTCTCCATGAGTCTGACAGTATTATAGAAGTGCAAGGCTAACATGATGGAGTGCTCTTATAAATCACTGCTTCTTTTTCATTTGCAGTAAGTCCTCAAGGAGCTCAAAAATTGTAATAATCAGTCACAGAAAAGAAATTTTCAGGCACTCTCAGGCAACAGTCTACTGTATATTTAAGGTGTACTTCAGTGATTTAGTATTGCATTATAAAGTTGAGTGACTCATAAGAAACAAATTAAAAAAGCAGTCAAAATCAAAGGAGCAGAGGCCAAGATATCTTCTTTTTTGTTTTTAGCCCTTACATTTTTTATATACACATATATATATATATATATATATATATATGTGTGTACTTTATTAATCCCCAAGGGGGAAATTCAATTTACCATAATGTAACTCAAGAGCATCTGTCATAGACCTAAATGCACACTTATTTCAAATGCCATATCTCCAGTTTGTAACATAGGGTTTACATTTTTGTTCATTTTGTTTTTGCCAAGATAACTGTGATGATGTCATCAGGGTTATTTTTAGACTGTGGAAAGTTTCTTCAAAGCCACAGAAGAAATGTTTTCAAAGGGAGTAGTACTCCTCATGCCAAACTGAATTTCACATGTAAAATTGGTTAGGTAGGTATTTGGTTTTCAATTTTCAGATTCTGATGTTTTGAGTAAAGACTATAAAACCTATAAATAAATATAAATCGTAAATCCTTACTTTGTTAATATGCTGCTTTTGCACTGCTGTTTGACAGCGCTCTGTCAGGTGTTGTCTCGGATTTGGAGCCTATTATTATAAGCATTTATGTAGGTCTATAATTTATCCATGATAAGAAAAATTGTCATAACCTGTTATTATGTCACAAACAGTGTATAGATAGGACTTTGTTCAAACAAACCCCTTGGCATTACAAACATGCAAAAAGCACACCAAGACTTTTGGGAAATATTTATTATTAACAAAAAACAATACAAACAACAATACTGTAGATAGTAGGTGATTTGATGGGGGATGCCAATGCCCCTTCGTAGCAAACTGACCAAAATGTATCCCTCTTGTTAACCTGCCATCACTCTCCGTCCCCTGGGTCCCCTCCCAGATGTCGTCCTATCCAGAACTATAACTGATAAATTATTGAGGATTGTTAAAGTTTGAAGGAGTGTTTCTATTTTAATCAGTGCAGCATTTTAAGCCTGGGTTTAGTGACCAGGAAACTCAGACTGTGAGACGTGATGCTACTCAGCCAATCAAATTTGTGCCTTCGAATAAGCCTTGCAACTCAAGTGAGATGCAGACATTGGAGAGATAAGATGAGTCAGAGACATTAGAGAGATACAGAAGAAGTAATTTCACATTGCATGTTCTAAAGAGAGAAAAGTAAACAGCAAAAACAGAGCTTATAACCAAGATTGGACAGACTCTTACATGTTCATTCTTCCCACGAGCAGATCAAAACCAGTATGCCTCATCATATGTTCCCAGACCTTGGCGGTTTATAAAAGCAGCGATGTGACGTGCCACTACGAGACAAAGCACCGAGCTTCTTTTTAGCAAACATACCCACTCAAGCCTGAACTAAGGGCACAGTAAATAAAATATTTTAAATGGCGCTGAATCACTGAATCATTTGTCCAACAAATGATTCAGTGATTGGAAATGAATGTTCAGAATTAACAAATCGTCTACTAACTCTGGGATAACAGAATGCTTAACAGGTTGTAGCACTGTGCTGTCAATCTCACCTGTAATATAGAAATGTCTTGACTGAGTCCCTCCCAACTGAAGCTTCGAATACTCGCTGCCGAATACTACCGAAGGTCTGGAGTCAAAAAAAATGGTGCTCAGGTCACCCCCAACAATTGGTAGAGTGCCCTTTTAAAAGCCCTTATTTAATCAAGCATAATAACGGTTTAAAGTGCAGACTTGTTTTGACCTCACACAGTCTTAATCAGAGCTCTTGGACCACATTTATGTTCTCTGTGATACTAATTGATTTTTATGTATTAATTTAGCCTTCTGTCATAACGATGCTGGATATAGGAAAGGTTTTTCCAGCTATTATTAATGTCAACAAGTTGAGTATTGGAGTGCAAATTAAATTTTACTTTGTCAGTCTTAAACTAAAATTGGCTGTTTGACCCACCTGAAGTGTCGCCACTTATTATAAACCTTATATTGTTGTGGATTTTAAGATTCTGTTTCATGACAGCTGTTGTTCACTGTGGCTGAACCTGTGACACAACTTATTTGAATATTTTATAGATGCACTGTTGTATTTTTGCATTGAATAGTGTATACTGTACACACAGTACACACAGTACACACTATGCTGTACAGTGTGTTACAGTACCATTCAGCTTTTTGTGTTGGTTGCTGAATATAATTTTCCATAGTCACACATTAAAAATGACTTAAGAATTCAGGTGAAATGGGTCAGCTTTGGATTATGATATGCATTGTGCGCCCTGCACTTTGAATACCAATTAGATTGTATTATGCATTATAGCGAGCGAGGCTTTCATTTCCCTGCATATCTCCACATGATTCAAATGTGAGAATTACATGCTTCTGCTCTCTTCTCGCCTCTCTTCTTGCTGAACTTTTTCTCAGCTGCTCCTCAAAGCGCCTCTCCATCTCTGTGACTGTATGGAGCTGGCTTCATTATCTCCAATGCAGATTAAAAGTAAAGAGTTTAAGAGGAGCGAGGAGCCAGTGTGGAAAAGATCTGTCCTGGCCTTCATTCTTCATCAGAGCACACTCTCTCTCTCTCTGGCCGTAATTACAGCCCCAGACTTGCTCTGAATCAGAGACGAACGTGCAGTGCTCCCTTGTGTGAATGTGCGTCATTTTTGCTGTTGATCAAGAGCAAAAGCTTTTTGCGATGCTTTTTATAAAAAGAGTGCTATTATTTCCCTGCTTTTCCCTTCCTTCTCTTACTTTTCATCTAGTATTTATTTTTGTAAAGGCTAAAACTCTCTTCCTCGCTCCCTGACCTGTTACAGTCTAGTTAGACTTTAAGGCTGCTGTGTTCCTTTATGAAGATGTACAAGGAAACTGCGCACCTCTGAGTGACTGCGTTTGAAATTGCCTATGAGATGCTTCTATATTTAGGTTAATAGAGATATTAAGGCGCTCTCTAGATATGTCATTTCCAGGGGGCAAGAGGAAGCTCTCAGACTTATCTATCAGCCATGCATATTATCAAAAGAGGACTAGAGAGTAATTTGATTAGAGTTAACCACTCTGGGCTCGCTATTGGATTAGGGCGATCGTCTTATCTGTGAATGAGACAAATAGCTTTGCACTTTACCTTTTTGATCTAGCGCATTCTTTCAAGCTGAATCAGTAATGACTGCTGTAAAGGTGAGGAGGTGACTTCAGTCTGCCATCATTGTTGCCCACTTTTATCTTGATTATGTATTCTCAGTGCATTATAAATTATATTTTCAACACTTTAAGTGGTGTCTATCTGTGCTTTATTTTTCAGGTACAAAGGCTTCATCAAAGATTGTCCAAGCGGGCAGCTGGACGCTGTGGGCTTTCAGAAGATATACAAACAGTTCTTTCCTTTTGGAGATCCCACAAAGTTTGCCTCCTTCGTCTTCAATGTATTTGATGAAAATAAGGTCTGTAATCAATTTAATATATTTTGTGGTCCTATTACAAGGGAGAAAAATATATTCAACCACCTTTGGTACCATAAATTGACAGTGGCTGTTTGTCCAGGGTTGCTGCTAGATAAGGAACGTTATGTTAAAGGGGACCTGTCATGCTCATTTTCAGGTTCATTCTTGTATGTAAGGTTTTTACTAGAACATGTTTACATGCTTTAATGTTCAAAAAACACTTTATTTTCCTCATACTGTCTGTGCTGGAACACCTGTATTCACTTTCGGTCCAAGATGGCTTCGTACAGCACCTGTCTTTAAGTCCGCCTCCTGAAAAGCCCATTCTGCTCTGATTGGTCAGCTTTTCCAGTACTTTCATATCTACCCTCTCTGCACCGTCATCACAGCTTGGGAATGACTGTAACAGAGAATAGTGGCAGTTTGTTACTGTGAAAAATCACTAATAAAAAGCTTTTAAACATAATCAGACATGTTCCAATAGGAATATGATCTAAAATCTGGGAGAAGTTAACAACATCAGCAACCAAGATTACATGTTTCACTGATGATAACATGTAGCTTCATATAGCAGTGTAGGCTTTGTAATAGAAACACTTGCAGTAGTGTTCCCAGAGCAGATGACTATATAAAGAAAACCAGCACACTATGACGTGATACTGTAGCCAGAGTAAAGTACAGTACAGTTGGAGTGTTCAGAACAGTAGATCACTGTGGATCAGTTCTACATGCATTTACATCATTATTTGAAACCTTGGCCATGTTTAATATGAACATCCTATATTGTCACGCTATATAAGACACAAAATACAGAAAAGCATAATAGGTCCCCTTTCAAAGCGACAGTGTCTGAGGATAGAGCTTATCTAAAGGCCCTTCCTTGAGCCAGAGGTTGCACAGAATAAAAGGGCAACACGGTATAAAAATCCTTCCATTTTGAGGCTTTTATTATTCCAGAGCCCTGTTTGCTTTTTTTGAAAACTAAAAGCTGTCAGTAAAAGGTTTAAGGACATGTTGGCCATATTTTTATTTATTTTTGATAACTGTAAGGTTAGTATGAATAGAATCCTATTATATTTTGCATGCATTGGACATTCACATCAGAACACTGCATACATAATGTTCTGCTCTGACATTGTCAACATCATAAATGATTCTATCCTTTAATAAAAATGCATAAACAGAGAGCTGAGGATGAGTCACAGCATCAGTAGTAACACATAATTGTAAGCCTTAGTTTTGTGCCAGAAATCAATTTCCAAGAGTGGATGCCAATTTATTATTCACAAGGTGTATATGCATATATTTTCTGGAATGAAACTCCTTCCCTGTTATGTGGGCGCATCCACTAAGGATTTGAGGATATGGTGAGAATGCACATTTTAACAAGGCCAAAGTGTTACATGCAACATTTGTCTGGAGCAATTCATCTGATCGCAGATGTAGATTATTCAAATAGTGTTTAGGAAGACAAACTGTAGCAGAACAGTTCCTGGGATATTGGCGAGCCCCTGGAGGTTTATTGACTCCAGTTAAGAGGCTTTGTGTCACAAGGATCAGACAGCCCCTCGGTCTGATGTTTATCTGTGACCTTCATTAGCGTTCGGCACCCCTTAGTTAGAGAATGCATTGATCTTAACAGTATTTATGACTTATGCAATCAGCAACGCATGGCTTCAGCATTGTCTGGCTGGTCAGATGTCTGGTAGAGATAAAGTGAGCTGACCCCAGGGCCATGAAGAGTGCTTGGCAGTTTTATAAGAGTAAAGCTACAGGTAGGCAGCTGTTAGAGCAGAATGCTCTTTTTTTGATGCAACACAATCCTTGGGTATCCAGTGAGAATATGAATTGACCAAAGCCTGAAGGCACCACTGCCAAGATGTTGATTTATATGCATTGCTTGTTGTCCACAAGCTGTTGTTTTCACTGTAGTGAATGGCGTGTTTTTTATGCAGCGCCTTTTAATCGTTTAATTTGAGTAAGTCTCACGCAGTTGCTTGAGGCTGGAGGTCATAACTTGATGAGTCGGTCTGAATTAGCGGCATTTGAGCCACTTTGTGCTTCGTTTTACATTTGATTACTATCCACTTTAGCAGATGTCTCTCTGCAATGCACAAAGTGAAGCCTCAAAGAAGAATGCTAAAGGCCACCATTTTTGGAGGGTAATTGGAAATTTTGAGCTTCTGTGGTAAGGTTCAGTGCATGGGATTGTAACAAAGCCTAGTGTCAGAACATTTTCTACCTTGTCGAACAGAATTATCTGCCATGCCCATACATGATGCGGAATCCTTAGAAAAATGTGAAAACGTCTTCGCCCCAAATATACAGTGGTTGTTTATGTGCTGCAACTTTTAGATGAGGAGCCAGTCGCATCCATCTTCCTAATGACCACAGGTGACATATTTCAGCCTCAGGAGAGAGCCAGGTGCAGGGCAAAAAATAGCAGCTGACTTGGAGCAAACGGCTGGCCCGGTTTTCAACAGAATACAGCAAGGACATCATGAAAGAACAGCAAGGAGCTCATGAAAGTACAGCTACAGCAAGTGTGAAGCAAGATGCTCATCTTGTCTCCGGGCCATTTCCTCTCCCCCATTCTCCCTCCCCCCCTCTCTCTGCCTTTTGTTACTCTGTAGGATGGACGCATCGAGTTCTCTGAGTTCATCCAGGCCTTGTCAGTGACTTCCCGGGGGACTCTGGATGAGAAGTTGAGATGTAAGAGGATGCACCCTCTCCTGTTTTTTGACATTTAAATGACAGGATTTAGGACTGACTGATATGCATTGCATATGAAAGGGGACTGCTGGGTTCCGAAAGAACAGTAAATAAAACATTATTAGCAAGATACAGCAGGGGTATGCAACCTGGGGGTCATGACCCAACATGTTGACAAGCTTTTTTGATATAACACTAAAACACAAATATAACACTCAAGAAAACTTGCAACTTTAGGTGTAATCAAAAGTTTTAAAGCTGAAACAAAGTGTCGTCATTATTTATATGCAGAATGACTACAGTCATCGTGAAAGGCTGCTGCCAGTCTGTACCCAGCAATTACCACTTCTAAAGAAATGAAACACTGTGTGCTTTGTAATCCATGAAAAATATATAGTCTTAATCTCTTATTTTACATAATGAAGTCACAGTAGCTTTTCAGTCTTTCCTTTCAAAATTTACTTCAACATCTTTTTTCATACAGGGGCTTTTAAATTATATGACCTTGACAATGATGGCTACATCACCCGAGATGAGATGTTAAACATCGTAGATGCCATATATCAGATGGTGGTAAGTTTTACCAGGAATCACACATAAACATCTGAATTGTTTGAGTGGCAGAGACTGTAATGATTTAATATCTCAGGGGAACACTGTGGAGCTGCCAGAGGAAGAAAACACACCAGAAAAGCGAGTGGACCGTATTTTTGCAATGATGGACAAGGTTAGTATTTTAATATCAAAATAATATCAAAAGACTTCAGTAATGAAAGATAATGCGCTAGCTTCTGTGCCATTTGCTATTTGCTGTTACTTTCTGCAGTTTAATGTCAAACTTTGCCTGACACTGATACAAGTGTAGTAATGATTATAAGTTTAATAAAGGAACTGAATCTGCCTTTGTTGCCACCCTCAGGGCTTTGACATGGACACTGTTAAGTTTAGAGCTGTAAGCTGTAGCCACCACAGCGTCACTAACACCGCCTGCGGTCTATAAACATCATATATAGTCTCCTCTGCCACTAGCCCTCGGTGCTAATGCCCTCAGCCCCAAGAATCTACTCAGCTTCAGTGAAAGCTGAGACGCAGCCTGCATGGGTGTGTTTGTCAGCCCACTACTGCCAAGATCAGCCCATTGGACTGGCTGTGCAGCACAGCAGCACTTAGTGATTTGTATTGGCAGAGTGGCTACCATCCAAGTGCACTGAAGCAAAGATCAGTCCAACAGCATAGAACAGGAGTAACATGATTTAGCTTAAGAGGCTGTTTTGCCCCCTGCTGGTAACACCGTGTTAAAGCATTGAAAGACTTGAGTTTCATTTTGTCTCATGTTCCTCTTCCAGAACGCAGACGGGAAGCTGACTCTGCAGGAGTTTCAGGAGGGTTCAAAGGCAGACCCTTCTATCGTGCAGGCATTGTCTCTTTATGATGGACTTGTGTAGCAATGTAAGGTGAGTGGGGTATTAATGAGCTAGTACCTGCATACTTCTCTGCTTGGGTGATTATCAATCTCAGGTCATGCTTCAACTCCAGGATAATACCGTCTAATTCATCAGAGCAAAGAATAAAAGCAAGGAGACTCAATCTGTGGGCTGAAACTAAAGTGAAGAAGCCACTTTCTGCTCCTAGTTTGTTCCTATGAATTATTCAAAATGGCCCACTTGTTTGCTGGCAATCAAATAGTCTTGCAGTGCTGAGTGAAGAGCGAGACAGCCCTCCGCTCTCACTGCCTAATGTAATGCACCGGCCGCTGCCAATTGTTGCCGACATCCTGCTCAGCGTTTTGTCAACTGTGAAGCGAGCTCGTGAAGACATATTTTAGTAATGCAGTCGCTCTGTTTAGTGATTTGTCTTGCATGCTCTGAGCACACCCACATTTCATGACACCACTTACTGTCATCTATTCAATGGTGATCATTCTCACAACTCCTCAGATGGATCCAGCCCAGCATACACGCGCCAAATCCAGCACCATCACACCTGCGACGGGAGGAAGCCACATTTAACTCGCTCACCCAGAAGTGGACTGCAAACTTTAGTCGCACAGCCGTATGGCATGCGTGTCGATTAGCTGTTCGTCTGCATTTTCGGATTGTAAACAAATATATCCTCTGATGTGACGGAGAAGTCAAACATGTCAGCAAAACCCTCAGTCATTTATCTGTGCTTCTACAGCTATGTGGCACCGCGTACACCCCTGAGTGTTGTGGACTGTGTACAAGCATTTCTGCAAACGCAGTGTTGTGGTTTTCCCATGGACAGTCTAAGGAACTGAACTCCCCCCTGAGATGTTCATGTGCGTCTTGTTCACATACTATAAACCGGGGGATGCACGTGAACCGCTCAGAGGAACTGTGCTGCTGCTTCACCACCACATGGAGAAACTCGAGACCCGGGAGAATCTGGAAAAATGTGTTACCTGGTGATAACGTGAACACTAACTTAAAGTTACAAAGCAGTATAGTGTATATTGTATAATGTAAATAGAACGGTAATTTATTTTCTGCTTTGCTGCGTTTATGGGAATTTCCTCATGAGTATGGAATGGAGTTTTATTTTTTATCAAAGGTGTTGACATGTATTGCACTGTATTTTTCATTATTGTGGGATTGTTGTACTCTCACATTCTGAAGTTTCCTTTTCCTGAGAGAACAGGGTTTTTATTTGACGAAGAGTGTTTGAAGGAGTTTTTTCTATGGAGTATTTTACTATGTTTGCAGTCTCTGCATCCTTTTGTGTTTTCACTTCCCCGTTCGCACTAGTGTCTAGTGTCTGCAGTGTCGCACAGCCACATCCTGAATGACATGACCAAGCAACACGGCGACTTCTCACAGCTTGCATCCAAACTGAGGCTCATTATTTCTTTTGAGAGCATCTCACTCCACCCTCAGCGCACACACAAAGCCCTGGTCATTGAGAGGCACAAACAGACATCAGTTCTGGTTGTAAAGCTTTTTGCGAGCTCCGTGGTTGCAATTGTCCACTTTGTATTTGTCCTGTGTGAGGCCAGAGCATGTGATGATGCCTTTTTTCCCATTCTTGGATTGTTTTAGTTAACAGCATTACGATGTTTTATCAGCTTCACTGATTTTCTGCCTTATGCAAATGAGAATTTACTAAATGATAAATGTCATTTACCTGTTGATTAACAGTATAAGAGCACAGAATAAAATGCATTTAAGTGGCTAACTTTTCTATCACTGCATTCTTAGTCTTTGTATTTGACATTAATGGAAAAGATGTGTTTGATTTTTTTACATACAGGATCATTTAAAGCAGCTGCTCTGTTTAATGCACAACTGGAATGACTGTTGCTTACATATGTATTTGCAAAATGTTCCTTATGATCGTTAATGAATCATGTCCCAAGACAATAATCAAAGACTTCACACACCCGACTGCATTCAATATTTGAAAAGATGATTAGTCCAGTGTTGCACTGACCTACTTCACTTTTAGGGAATAATGTCATGTTGAGTGTGTGTCATGCTTTGAAACACAGAACATGCCAACTCGCTGTGTGGTGTAAGCCTGCACTGTTTGGTTGAATAATGAACACTGAACTGCATAAAACTGTGATGTCTCTGCAGTGATTTGGTGGGGGGGTGGGGGTTAATGAGGCTCAGTGGCTTTTGTGTGGAGGCTGCTGGGTCCTGGGCCTGCTCAGACCTGCTTCCTGTTTCCTTCTCATCAAGGACAGATGCAAGTGATATCAAAAGGAGGAGGAGGTCAGGAGGTCTGGAGACTGCTCTGTCCTTTGGGTGCATCTTTGATTCCCGCACAGAAATTTTAAATGCAGCAAAAAGAGAAGTTAAAGCTTGTGTCAAAAATATTCTGGGTCCCTACCACTTATTTTGGAAGAAGACACTGAATAATTTAGGTAAGATCAAGGCTGACTTCCTCTGTGAGGTCTGATCTCCCCAGACAAGATGCGTCATAGCTAGGCATCAAGTGCGCGTGAATAATATTTAATAATCGATAATGTGTTTCTATCCAGATCCAATACTGTACACAGTGAAAAGGGAAAGTGACATTTCTGCGTGGCACGTCAAGCTATTCCACCCATTCATATGCCAAGGGGAGATTTCAGGGTGGGCTATGTATAAAATTAGATTGGTGTCAGCTGAATATAAACGATGGCTATTTATAAAAACGAGGCTGTTACTGAGACAATGTTCTCGGCATGTCCAAAATACAGGCTCCAGACTCTGCTGGTAATGTGCGCAAAGCCGTTAAAAACCACGTCTCTGGGGGCCCACCTCGATTATGGAGAAAATTGAATTGAAGGGGGAATGTTGGATAGGGTTAAAGCCTGGAAGTCACAGTGGGGTCGTGGCACACACACACACACACACACACACACACACAAAATCAGGTTGGGTCTCGGGAACCTTTTAATACCCATCTCCGCCCCCGTTTGAAGCGTCAGAGCTCTCCAGGGGCTCTCCAACACAGAGCCAGTCCACACGCTCCTCCAAACTTTACGCACGGATGTACTCCTGTGGAAGTATTTTACTCTGGATTTTAATGTGTTTCAGCTGAGCTGTATTGTTCCAGATATCGTTTCTACCGATTGGAAGCAGTCCCAGACTTTGCATAGCTTTGAAATCTGAACTTTTTTTTGAAACTTTCTACAAGTTTTTAAATTGTTTTTATGTGATTCGCCTCATTCCAGCAGACAGATGCACTAAATCTTAGAAAAAATGACCGTCTTATTAAAGTGCCTAGTCTTGGCGCTCTGTGTCGGCGCGCACAGGCTCTTGGCAGTCCCCCGAGCTGAGGAGGATGATGGATCCGGTGACAGCGCCTCGACCCTGGCCTTTGTGTTCGATGTTACCGGCTCCATGTACGACGATCTGAAACAGGTGATAGAGGGCGCCTCACGGATCTTGGAGAAGACTCTCAGCCGGAGGACCAGACCCATTAAAAACTTTGTCCTGGTCCCCTTCCATGACCCAGGTACTTTCTAACCAAACACACTTCTCCTTACAATGCCTAATTAAACAATAGGCACATTTGCTGTGAATGTTTAATCATGAGTTTTATTATGTTGTAAATTAATGCATATAAATGTAGCTTTATTGCAGCTTTAAAAATCAGCCAAACTGTTAAATTGTGTTGCCAGGTTCAGGCAACACAGCAGCCTATAGTCTTCTTTTTGTATTATTACAAGCATATTTGTTACATTGCCCCTGATTTTATATTTTCCTGTAGCTGTCATTTATGTAGTTTTACTTGAAACTATAACAGCAAACTGCAACACACCTCAGGACCTGTTGCACATGTAGTCCATAGCTGTTTCACTCCAAGTCCACTTGGACACTGGAGCAGCACTTTGAACTAAACTCTGGAATATTTGAGCTTTTACAGTGAGGAGTCGGTGGGACAGGTAGGGCTCCTCACCCCAGGCATCTGTCCTCTTAATATATGAGAAAGCTGCAGCTTGAAAATAAGAGTGCTCTAATGGGGGGGAGGGTGTTTGAGCACTGATGAGAAGCATATGCTGTCTGCTTGGGTGTAATTACCCCCAACCCCACCCCTCCCTCACCTTCATCCAAGCCTCCGGAAAACTCTGTAGCACCCCAGTTTACCCAGTCGGGGGGGGGGGGGGGGGGATGGTGGGCTCAGGCTGCACTAACACCACACATTTTGTCTGTGTTTAATGCGCCCTGCCCTTGGGGACCTTGTAAACTTCCAAGATTGCAAAGAAGCCATGGTGGCTTACAAAAGAGGCATGACAGTGCTGTCAGAGTTTTACAGTCCCTCACGACGAGTAGATGAGGACTTGAAAGCCTCTGCTGTTGGAAAAATAGATTGTGAATGAGTTAGAAATGTCATCAGCTTGACACATGTCTGCATGCTCAGTATCATTAGTCTCACAAAGATACTTCAAAATGGTATTTGACAGTCAGAATAACAAGCTCAGACACACAGAGAAACCACGAGGCTCCACCCTACCTGATAAGACTCTCCTTTGTAAAAACTATAATGAAAGGCTTGTGTTTATAGACAGCAGAGTTCTATAGCAAAAACAATGCGTTCTCTGTGTATTGGTTAATGTTAACTGTTCCAGCAATTGGCCCCAGAAGGCATCCAAGCAAGTGTCAGGCCCTGACAGGTTCTTATCCATCATATTGGAGCCTGCTGCTGCTGCTGCTTGAGGAAGTGGCCTGAAAGAAAATGCTGACTACAGCTGCAGAAAATTATTATCGCCACCCGAACCTTGTCCAAATTGTAGCGATTTGTGTGAAACACAACCTGAGCATTGTAATTTTGTCAGCGAACCAATCTAACCACTCTTGTGCCGTGTGGTGCATGTGATTGATATTCATGTCTTGCACAAAAGCTACAGGGCATCACTCTGGTCCTGATAAATTAGACTGTGGCTTATTTGGGGTTTTGATGCCGTAGATGCTTTTTCTCTGAGCAGAGAGGCAGAACCACTGAGAGGGAACAAGTAAATTCTTTGTTCTGATGTAGTTGTTTTGTTGAGTTTGATGAAAGAGCCAGACAAGTAAGACCTAAGCCCTTATTCTTTTGGGATGAATATATTTAGGCATGCACTATTTTACAACAACCAGAACATCTGTTGTTAGATGGTTTGAATTTGTTCATTTGGAAAGTGTCTGTTATGATGTACTACATTTCCATCCTTGCAGATATCGGCCCCGTGTCCATCACCACCGACCCAACGAAGTTCCAGCAGGATCTGCAAGAGCTGTTTGTCCAGGTGGGAACCAGAAGACTTAAAATAATGATTCTATAGCACCTGGGACCACTGTATTGTTCCTCACTAATCCCAGCTATAGCTGTGTAGACTGACACAGTTTAAAATGAGCCTACGCAACCTCTACCGAGCAGTAGGTTAGTCCCTGTGACTACAGGGGAAAATGAGACAATAATTCTCTAATACAGTGTAGAGAAGAATCATTAAGTCAGAAAATGGACTAAGGAATATCAGTTTCACAGCAATATGTATCTTAAGTTTGCTAACATCAGCCACCACAAGCCACTGGTCACACCAAGAGTAAGGCTGTAGTGATTGGTATTGATTTGAGCAAGGGTGTGTTTTCATTTGTAAAAGGCATGTTGTCTCATTTCTTCTTTCAAACGTGACTTAGTGTAGCTTTGAGTATGTTTAAAATGTTTCTGTGTCATGCTTGCCATAACCTGTATCTCTCCTAAATAAACCACTCTATTCCAAAAGCCCAACTATGTCTGAGTTATTTGAGTATAAAATTAGTCTGAATGAAGTTTGAAATAAGATATAGACTCGATTTCTTAAAGGAATATTTAATCATGTGTAATTCTGTCACCCAGGGTGGGGGTGACTGCCCTGAGATGAGCATAGGAGCCATAAAGAAAGCCTTGGAAGTTTCTCTGCCTGGATCCTTCATCTACGTGTTCACTGACGCCAGAGCCAAAGACTACCGCCTGAAAAGAGATGTTCTGCAGCTGGTGCAGCTCCGTCAATCACAGGTACAGTCCTAGAAAACTGAAAAGGGTTGTGATGGAAATTCTTCTTTGTCCACAGCTACAGCGTATAAAAATGGTAGAAAAAACATGTATGCAAGCATTTCATTAGTCTTGTTTAACTGAACATGAAACATGAAAATGGTTAAATGGACAGTTTGCCCCAAAATTAAAAAAATACATTTGTCCTCTACAGACCTTGTTGTGAGCAGTTTCACGTGGGAACTATTTTGTTTCTCCTGAACTACACTTGCCAACCGTATCACCATGCAGAAGGAAGCGTTCATCTACTGCTACCTCACCTAGCTAAGCCGAGTAGGACGGCATCGGTGTTTACATCCTGCACCAGCACGAGCATGAGCCTTTGTCCATAAGAAGAGAAACGCTTCCTTCTGCACAGTGACACTGCTTGTGGGTTTAGTTCATTGGAAAGAAAATAGTTTCTACATGAAACTGCTCACAACAAGGTCTGTGGATTATCTTGAGAAACCAGGTCATGATTTTTGGAAAGAGACATTGCTGTTGAGCTTTTAAAATGACAACACAAGTCAAGTGCCTTCTAGTTCCATTATATTCAAGAGGAGGCAGATATCTCTACAGCCGATATCTCCATTACTCAGCAACTCACACCAAAACAAACTAGACTGATAAATAGCACTACAGGTAAGAGGAAAAATATGTGTTTCAGATTTGGGGGTAAACTGTCGCTTTAAATCTGAAGGTTAAAAAAAAAAGTCCTGGCCCTCAGAGTTTTAAGTATCTTTGCATTTACCATACGCTGTAATAGGAATAAAAGGAATCCCGTGGCATGCTGTGAAAGATCTACATTCCAATGAAGTTCCCCCAACACTCAGCAGAGCAGCGGGAAAGTCTCTTCAAAGTTACTCTAGTCTCAGCCTCTACGTGAAGCATGACAATGAGCATTAGCGTCACTTTGGAGCCAACTGAAAAGCAAGTTTGTAGAAAGCAAACACCGAACAGTAGTAATCCTCTTAACTCTTCCTGCCCCCCCTTCGTTCTCAGGTGGTATTTGTGCTGACCGGGGACTGTGGCGACCGCTCTCAGCCTGGCTACAGGGCCTACGAGGAGATCGCTGCCACCTCCTCTGGACAAATCTTTCACTTGGACAAGCAACAGGTTAACGAGGTGAGAGCATGACAGAGTACATGGCACTACAGTCACCAAACCATTATAAACCTGTACATACATAATAATTGATTTTTAAAAGTAGAATCCAGTTGTTTATATCGATATGGAAAGGGTTATATCACCTAATAACGGTGAACTGCAGGAGCAGTGGAGAGACAAACCGTACTTGACCCACTGATGTAATAATAGCATTTCATTTAGTGTAATCAAATGATTCCAAAGCTGATATTAAACTTCCTGTTCATATGATACTGGTGAGCGACTCTTTTATATCGGAAGCAGCATGTAACAGAACTCCTGTCTAAGAAGCCAAAGACAGCAGGGCTCACTTCCCCAGCAGACGTAAAAGAAGCCAGAGTTTCCTCTGGAAGAGACACTGGTATCCTGCATGTCAACACAGGAGATGGCTGGGCAGCACTGAGCCAGAGCCAACGGCCCTGCACACTGGTGGCCCACTGAACCTCTGAACTCAGATGTGTTTGTGCGCGTGGGTCTGTTTCATGTCAAGTCATGCTTGCATGTAGCTAAACATACAATGCCTGTGTGTGGGGCGGCTCGGTTCATTATCACTCCATAATCCTGCCAGCTGTTTAAGGAGTATTTGAATGTGATTTCTGTGCTGCAGTATTAAGGGAATAGGAGACCAAATTCACTCTAGCCCTCACACCTCAACCCCAGATGGCTTTGTGCTGAAGTAGCCCCAAGTATTTTGACATATTCTTAGTGTACTGTTACATGTAAACATGTGCATACTTGTGAACACATTTTTCTTGGATCCTCACTGAATTAATGCTCGTCAGTCGTTTTTTGGACTGGTGTGATTATAGCTCTTGGGTGGCATGCTTTTACCGAATTAATGCAAATCCTTTAATCCTTAAAAACCTCAGAAGTACTACAAATCTAACCAAAATATTCCCCCTTAATAGCAGTTTAATAAAGTGCGGCCGAATCAAAATATACAAAATCTTTTTGTGGTCTCTGGGGAAAAGAGTGGAGAGAAAACAGCCTGCTTATTTTACTCTCTAATCCCAGGATATGATCTGTCACGGCCTCCCTCCTTCCAACACAGCTGCCCCAGTGGACTTGGCTCCAAGTCCTCAGACAACAGCTCATTGTCAGCTCGACATATCGCACTTTTAACGCTTTTTTTTAAAAATTCGACCAGTTATAATCAACGACAGGATCTGTTTACAAGAGCGTGGATGAGGCAGCTCTGCTAATGTGCTGTCAAACTTGGACCACGATCTGTGCTCCTCGTGGTAATGATGCCATCCTTAGTCATCTGTAGCCTGAAGCTGTGATTGAAAATGAGGGCTGTGATGTTTTAGCTACCGCATAATGTCCGCTGTGATATCTGCTTACAGACAGAAACAGGGCTCTAAATATGCATGTAATGTAGATGCGGTGTTGCAGCACAGAATTTGGCCAGTTGCTGTGTGTTTCTACTAAGCAAGCTGCACGCTAAACTCAAGTACCTTGAAGGGTCATTTATAACATTGCCCTTATGGTTTTCTCATTATGTGAACACAGTAGTGAGTTAAGGGGCAGGTAATGGTTGTCAGACGTAAAGTGAAATCCAGGTAACATTTATCCATGTCTTCCTGAGTGTGCGAAACAAAGGCACCGTTTATGGTGTAGCTGCGTCTCAAATACAGTTCATTTGTGACAGGCAAAGCCTCGGCAGGTGTGTCGAAACTCCCACTGAACAAGAACAGGGGGTCCATCTGGGACTGATTTGCTCTAGTAGCTTTGATTTGTAGTGGGACATCTTCCCGCAAATGTCAGCAGTTGTGGTGTTTAAGTCTGGGTAAGGACTAAGCTGACCCCGCCCCACTGGGAGGTCTGGAGTCAAGCTGTTGTACTTAACAACTGCATGGCCATGTTATTCTTCAGCAGGTAATGCACCTGGATGACTGAGGGGAATACAGCATCACCCCAGCCTTAGCTAACCCTTCTTCTGTGGCCCATCTGTCATGCTTCTAAGAATAGCAGAGGGGGGTCCTTCCTGTAACAGCCCTGTAAGCCCGTTCAACTGAGACACGCCGGATGAGGTTTCACAGGACTTAAGATCCTCTGCATTCCCAGTGGTTGAGACAGGGAGTGGCCGCAGGACTCAGCGTGCTCCTCCAGACCTACCGTGGCCCGGAAAGCAAGCCGCCCCATCTCTGCACACCACTTCCTTTTATCTGAGTAATGCCCACTCCTCTTCGCTCTCTTGCATAAGAAATAGACACTATCCTGGGGCAGATGTAGGTCACTTCTTCGCAGTTTCCTGCTCTGCTGGTGATGGCTGAACATGTGGCAGACATTACAGCTGTTTCCAGTTGTAAAACGAGCCAGAGGAACCAGCTGCCGTCAGCACCCAGTGGACGTGATAGACAAAAAGCGGAGGAGGCCTTGATAATTTAATTATCAAAGGCTTTCCTTGTTTCACGTTTTTGCTTGTTTTCGTAAATGTCTTAAAATGTGTTGCCATTGGCTCCGTCTCCAAGGGCTCCACTGAAGAAATGTTTTCAGTTTGTTAGACGCAGCTCAGCCATAATGCCTCTCCATATGAGGTCAAAACAAATACTAGACAGCAGTTACTTGTTAGGCATTTGGAAGACGGAAGACGTTTGGTCCATTGCGGCCACTGAAATGAGACTGCAAAATATCAGTGGGTTTTTCTGCTTCTGTTTTCATTTTAGAGAAAACAAAAGGAAAAGTGTATTCAATACCATGATAATGATTATACCTAGAAGGTCAAGCACCTGTCAAAACTGAAATTCTATATTGTGAGTTATTTCTCTGGAGGGCCTCTGAAGGACATGATAGTCTAAGTAATGATTGTTTTTGCCATTAAATATAATCAAACTGTCTGCCATTATTTCAGACTTAGCGTAATCTTTGCTCTGAGTGCTGCAGTGACTCATTTAAGAAGGGAGCTCCTGCAATCCTAATGTGTCACCGCCTGACCTCGTCTGGCTGCTTAAGCTTAACCGGTTCCACAGAAAAGTGGGAAACAGGCAGCCGTTTCTGTCCGTAAATGATCCCACACATTTGTCAGGCTGATACTGTGAAATATACAGTTAAAGTGTATTTCTTAAACAAAGGCACCACTACTTTCTATTCCGAGGAACAAGCCTCATGATTCATGAAAGTTGTGCTGCAGGAGGGGGACTGCTGCCTGACAGACTTCCACCGTGAGAGACGCTCCTCTGGGAATACATGCTTGAGAGTGCAGAAAACTGTATGTTATCAGTTTGACAGTTGAGCTGTTTCACTTTTCCTTTGTTTAGGCAAAATCCCTCTGAGAAATACTTTTGCGATGAAAGAATAGTCCGAAGACAAAGAGCAGCCTGCTGGGCTGCTCGCGCAAGGAAGGGGTTCATGGGGGCTTTCAAGGAAAGGCCACAATCGTGTCCTTCCTGTCCTCGTAGTTGAGAACGGATCTCTGACAGTTTATGTTTGACGGGTCCCAGCCTCATCCACCGGCGGATGTGTTTCCATCAGTGTGACATGTTGCTCTCTTTTTCTCCTCCCACCAGGTTTTAAAGTGGGTAGAGGAGACAGTGCAGGCCCTGAAGGTCCACCTGCTTTCCTCCAACCATGACAGTGCCCAGGAAAACAAGTGGGAAGTGCCCTTTGACCCCAGCCTTCGCGAGGTCACTGTGTCACTTAGCGGACCAGCACCGCAAATTGAGCTCAGCGATCCATTCGGTAGACAACACATTTATATGTTTTTTCCCCCTGCCTGATTAATAAAAAATATTTTCCACGCCCACAAACAAGGGAAGACATATTTTACTTTGACAAGTTCCTGTTCTTGTGTTCCAGGTCGCGTAGTGGGTGTAGAGCAGGGCCTGAAAGAACTGTTGAACATTCCCAACTCCGCCCGTGTCGTCAACCTGAAGTTTCCCAGACCTGGGGCTTGGAAACTGAAGGTACTGCTCCTGTGAATGATCCATGAATATGTTTCTTTGAGTGTTTTATAGAGGGTAGCTAAATACAGTTGCTTTCTTTCTAAAGGTGAGTTGCAGTGGCCGCCATACGCTGAGGGTCACAGGAGTCAGCAACCTAGACTTCCGAGCTGGCTTTTCCAGTGTACCAGTTTCAGAGTTCAATCACACCAGAGAGAGGCCAATAAAAGGTGCCCTACATGTCTCTGTTAGCTTCTTGTGTCTTATTTGACTGAGAACACGTGCAGAAGATGACTTCATCATGAGCTTTCTTTCTCCCTCAGGACTTCCAGCCCACGTTTTGCTGAAATGTACAGGCCTGAAGCCTCCAGGTCAGCTCAGCCATGTGGAGCTCATGTCAGGCTCAGGCCGCTCCCTACGCACCATCCCCGCGCCTCTGCCCTCTGACCTCGGCCAACAAGGACTGTGGAGTCTACCAGAGTTCCGCACTCCCTCCCAGAGCTTCTTCATCAAGGTGACAGGCAAAGACGAGGAGGGCTACCGATTCCAGAGGCTGTCCAGTGTCTCCTACACAAACATCGTTCCAGGCAAGACCCCCCCCTGCCAAAAACATCTCACCAAAGCCACTCCGCTGGGTCTCTCACACCTCATCAATCTCTCTGTTGACCTTTAACCTTTGTTTGCTCCCTTGAGTAGATCCCCCAGCCGTGAGCATGCCTGAAGTGGTGAAGGGCTTCTACATGCAGCCTGCTGTGATCGGCTGCACGGTGGAAAGTGACATCCCATACAGGCTAAGATTTACCAGAAGTGGGATTTCACTTGGAGAGGAGAAGTTCTTTCAGTGAGTCGTTCCTCTATTCACTCAGCACTCTGTAGCTTTTGGCTCGCCTTCCTTCAGATGCTGCAGCTTAATTCTCCCATTACCTGCTGTAAAATACACTGATTAGGTCACTCACTGCACTTACCAGTGAGCATGTCTGTGAAGCATTAGTGCTGCTTGACTGATGAGTTTTATTGGCTCATCTGTCGGTTTACATGTATACACAGTAAATTTTGTGAACATTACATATTGGATTGTGTCATCTTGAAAAATTAACAAAGCCCTTATTCTCTCTCGGTGTTGACGCTCTGCTTTGAATTAAATTCATGAAGTGAAGCTGACTTGTGGTGAAAACTATTCCCAGTGTGTATGTGCCAGAGATCCTATTTGAATGTGACGTAGAATGGGATCATGTTGCTATTGTCATACTCCAGTGAACGAACCAAGTGTGCTTTTGTGTCAGGAATTCTGCCATAGCATCATGGGAGATTGCCCACGCGTCAGCTGAGGATGAAGGCCTGTATGAGTGCATAGCGCAGAGCAGCGCAGGACAGGGACGTGCCTTAACACACTTGACTGTTCGAGGTATGTCACACACATGTACAACAAAGTAAGCACACACACCTCCTCAGTCATCTTGGCTACATCCATCACAGTCAGAAGAAGGCTTTGAAATGAGTTCCAGACATTTTTATCTCAGATTCATGGCTAAAACATCAACATAATACAAAGCATGCCAGCACAAACATTTGTATGAAAGAGTAAACTATATTTGCACTGTTTGTTCTCCGCTGATAACACCAGTTTGATGTTTCGGTTTTGTTTCCACTAAAACAAGAGCCTCCTCCGGTCCTGAAGCCTGCAGTGAATGTGACTTCCTCTGTGGGAGTCGTGGCTGTGCTGTCCTGCCAGGTGGAAGGCTCCATGCGCCACAACTTGACCTGGTACAGAGCGGGTCGTATCATCCGGGCCCGGGCGGGGAGGGTGAGGCTGCTGTCCGACTCGTCCCTGCAGATCAGTGGGGTGCGGACTCAGGATGCTGGGGAGTACCGCTGTGTGGCGACCAATGCTCACGGAGAGAGCAGAATCAACGTGTGGCTCCTCGTCCCAGGTACGGCAGAACAATACCCTGCAGGTCATCTGCTTAAACACTTAACACACCAGGGGCCTCGTGGTTCCTCTCTGGCCCCCGTCATCTGTTTTCCATTAATGGATTAACCTCCTCTCAGTCAGATTGAGCCACTTTCTCATCAGAAAATGTTCCTAATCAGCCAGAATTGATGCGTGTTGAAAAGTGTGGCTTCGACTATGGGTGCATGCTCACATGTTTGTAATGAATTTCAAAAATAGCAAAATAAATGTGAAACTTCTGTACCGATGATGTCAGACCTGGTATGTGCCGGTAATTGCATTGTAGCCCACATCATCAGGAGTTTACTGTTGTTAAACTTGTAATAGGGAAGTTATAAATGACATCATACCGTGGTGACAAGGCCTTGAGTCATCGACAGCTCTTTGCCTCTGTTTGACTCCAATTGTAGAGGCTCCTTCTGTGGTAGTTCACCCCCAGGGCCAGGCTTTCTCCAGAGGGGACGAGATCCGCCTCGTCTGCTCGGCGTCCGGCTCCCCTCCTCCCCAGCTCTTCTGGAGCCATGGAAACATGTTCCTCACTAATCGGCCGAGGTAAGGGAGCTCTCAGCCCACTCAACACCTCCGGCACAGAGGACTCAAAGAGTCATTACATTCCACTTTAACGACATGCACGATTGCCACATCTTGTTTGCATCACTTTGGAGATTTACATCTACTGATGTAAAATCTTTTTTCCAAGCCACAAGTACTTTATATGCCTGTGTAAAATACATATTCAAAGAAAAATTCCTCTCATGATACCCAAGAATAGCAGAAAGGATTAGAGGTGAATTGCCAATTTACATCTGCGCATGTAATCATGGAGAGTCAACAAACATGAATTCTGTCTATTGTGTGTTACAGGCTAAGTCTACACCAACATGGAGTTCTGACCATTAGAGGGGCCCTCCCAGAGGATGCTGGGAACTATACATGTTTGGCCACCAATGAGGCTGGGAGTGCCTCTCAGTCTGTGTCACTTACTTTTGCAGGTAGGTAAAGATGTTGAAGGTAGTAATGTAATCCACCATTTAGAGTCTCTTCCTTTTTTAAATATCTGTTCAGGATTATCATTTCTGTTAACATTCATTTTCAGCTGAATGAGGCAGTGTTTTCGTCTGTGTTATTGTCTTTTCTTCAAGAGCATTTGTTTTGAATCAGTCTGTGAATGATATCCAGTCTGAGCTGTGCACCAACCCTGAGTAGATCACAAGCGAGTGTGGCCACATGCTGCCCTGTCTTCCACAATAGGATATTTCTCTCCTTATTTATGTGAGCGCTGACAGTTGTGGGCCTGAAGTTTCAGTCATGGCATGTCAGTTAGTGGTTGACAGAAACCTCAATACTGATGGACTGTGGCAGCCTCTTCCTGGGGCGTGCTGGTGTTATACACACTTTTGTCTCTGAATGTCATTTTTAACAACATTGATCTGTCAAGGCAGCAAGAGCCTTGTAAGATAGATCAGCTCATCCTTTCAGCTCGGCTGTCTGCCTGTTTCCAAAAGCATCTATCCAGCTCTACTGAGACAGAATGTGTGTGAAATATTACCTTAGTTTTTATATTTTTCTCAGGTTTATCCTGGGGCTTTTAGTGATTTAAGCTGACATTACTTTACTATACATTTCTATAAAATAAAAATTCTTTAAGAATACACAATCAAACCACGTCCCATGCTTACTTTTGTATCTTCCAGAGGTTCCTAGAATAACAGTGGCACAGCAAATCGTACTTGTATCTGTTGGTGGTGATGCGACTCTGGAGTGTCAGGCCACAGGCATCCCCCCTCCCCTTGTTCACTGGTTCAAAGGTAAGTTAAGGTCATAAACGGTGTGTACATAAAAACAACGGTCAGAGACCAATGGGCTTGTTTTGTGTGTGTTTCCAGGTGAGCTTGAGGTTGGCTCTGCTCCTTTCGTCGAGCAGGATGTACACCGCGGGACCCTTCACATTCGAGGGGTGCAGGAGGTCGATGCCGGTCAGTACAGCTGTGTGGCTAGCAGCTCTGCCGGAACCTCCGCTGGTACTGTCACTCTGGAGGTTGGAGGTGAGACTACACTCCGGTGTTCCACACAAAGCTTTAAACACACGGCACTTTAGCACTCAGCACTTTTTCTTGCACTTTAGACGTCTCTGTATGTTTCTGTGTTGTGATTGTTAAATGTAGTCCATGTCTGTTTTATGTGATAGAACTGTCATTGTGATGATGTGTCCCTGTGATGATGTTTTTATCTTGTCCTGTGAAGCAATGAAATGTAGCACTGTGCCCAAGATGAATTTCCCTTAGGGGACAATAAAGTTTACCTTACCTTACCTTACCTTACCTTACCTTACCTTATATTTCTCTCAAGATTTACATGACGAAAAAATTCACTCTTCCCTCCACAGCGGGCCCATTGTTCTCGGAGGCACCAACTGACACGACAGCTAACGTAGGGGAGAACATCACCCTCCCCTGCGTTGCCCGAGGTTTCCCGCAGCCTACGGTGACCTGGCGCAGACAGGACGGCAGACAGATTCTTACAAGGACAGACAGCCACAGTAGAACAATGCAGCTAGAGAGCGGACATCTTCTAATCCAGAGTGAGTTGTCCATGAAACACTATCACAGCAAAGAGCTTTGGTCTGCAGTGCAGGCTTATACAGCTTCATGGTTGCCTTGCACTGACCGGCATGACTGAAATTTTCTGGTGATTTTATATATATATATAGAAGAGGTGCGGCCTTTCATATTGAATTCAGCTTTTCTTAAGAGAGGAGGGGCAACAGGATGTCACTGCTGTCAGTAAAGTTACACAGTAAATAGATGGCTCTCACAAAGTGTCCATCCTGCTGAAAGCACATCTTCTAGTCTGTGAAAGGCGTACCTTAAAATACTGCCACATCACTTTAATGCTGTTAATCACTCTGCAAGTGTTGGTGTCTCTTTGTCCAAGTATTTCTCCTTCATTGTGAAATTTTATTCCCATCAGGACAAGGGGAATTTAATTGTGAACTTCGAAGGTATTTTAGCCCTTAATATGACTTAATCTTGGCCACTGAGGGTAATCCTTTGTGCTCCTGAGACTAAATGTTTATAGTGTGTGTGTAATGTTATATTGGAGAGGAACGGACATATTTGCACGGGCTGCTCCTGTCACTGTTTCCATTTGTGGCTGCCGTCTGACCTAATTAGCTCAACCTATTACAGATGGCTTTATTTATTTGTTTTTTTATTTTACCTGCTATTGTTTCAGAAAATGTCTCTTCCCATATTGTATCACACACAAACTCCTCAACCCCCCACCCCCTCTGCTTCTCACTTTTTACTTTAATGCCTAATGTCTTGTCATCACCCATTCAAACATCGGCCTGACTGTCTAAACACAAGAAGTGAATCATATGTTGATGTTCCAACATGTAATCTCCAGAGAATTCACAGAGTGGGACATGTGTGTCAGCAGGCTGGCAGCTGAGGCAAACCCATTAATCCCATTATTTTCTATTTTTAACTCTTAATTACAGAGCAGTCAAACCAATAATAGCACTTGTTATTGAGGAGAGGACTAATCTACTATTAACATGGACTTATTTTTCTGGATATGTAGTTTTCTTTCTCAGTAAGTGTGGAGATGCTGCTTATCTCAGATGTATAGGTTGTGCTGTTTCTAAAGATGTTGATACAAGTTTGCTCAGTGCTGATTTACTTTGTGTTTGACTGCAGGTGTCTGGCTGGATGATGAAGGGCTGTACATCTGCGAGGCCAAGAACCAGTTTGGAACCATTACAATGGAGGCCAGAGTTAGTGTCACTGGACTGGGTAGGCTTTTTTAAGCTCCCTTATCTCTCTGTGCCACAATGTATTTTAGAAACAATGGCAGCAACTCCAAAGCTGACTATGGCCTTAAAATACCCACATTTTCCTGCTCTTGTTGGGTATTTATGTCACTTCCTTTTCCTGCAGAGCCCCCTCTCCTGGCCCAAGGTGCCCCACTCATCACTACTGGCATTGGTCAGTCCCTGAGTATCCCATGCATGCTGCTGGATGGAATACCTCTTCCAGAAAGACACTGGTACCAAAATGGAAAACCTGTAAGACTGAGTGGTATTAAACTTTCAAATACATACAGTACCTCACACAGATGATCTTTATGCTCCTGTGAGACAGCAGTTGTTTCTCTTCTGCACAGGTTCAGTTGAATGGGAGGATGTTTGTGAGGAGTGATGGCAGTTTGTACATTGAAAGAGCCACCCCAGAGGATGCTGGGACATATGTCTGCACTGCAGTGAATGTAGCAGGCTCCATGAACATCACAGTCAGCCTGGAGGTCCATGGTAAGTTCAAAGATCTGTCAGACATTCTGAAATCTTATTTGTTTTCTTGCCAAGAGTTAGACGGGAAGATCAATATCTCACCCACGCTGACTATGACGCTAGAGCCAGCAGATGATTATCTTAGGTTGGCATAAGGACTGGAGGCAGGGAGGAAAGGCTAGGCTCTGTCCATTTTTACATTTAAGCTTAAGTATGCATTAAACAAACGGGACAAAAGTAAATTAGTGAGCTTTAGAGGTGCTAGTAGGTGGATTTTGAATGCCAGTTGATTTGGTTTATGGCCAAATACCCAATAACATTTAACTTTATGTTATAACTGCACACATACTAGATTTTAACATTATATTCACAACAGTGAAATTACATTTCTCTTTCATTGTTATTTTCATTGCTATGTCCATTTGTTGTTGGTCATCTTTAGGATTATTTTGTTTATCGAAACAATTAATATTCCTATTATTACTATGCCACTGGTCACCAGTTTCTTGTATGTGTTGTCATCCATCATTGCAGCTTCTGAGAGCTGTCAATCAGCTGTCAAGCTGTGGTCTGTTTTGCTTTGTCATGTGACGTGTCTTCCACTGCACAGAGGATTGTAGGTCAGAATAGCCCGAGAGGCATGCTGGCTTGCATACTGCAAAATACGATCAGATGTAGCAGAACATCCTGGTATTTTTGACATACAATACACTGGGACATAGCAGATCTTTTTCTGGCATACTAAATAGTTTGGTACATAGTATGGCTATTGGAACACACAGTTAGTCTTGTTTCATTCTCGGAATCCATTGGCTGTATTCTTGTTTTATCTTCAGACTGAACCAAGCTAGCAGCCTCCAGTCTCTATGCTAAGCTAGGTCTGTCTAACATGGCTTTATCTTTATCTTTAGCATACTGTGGTGAATGTGTAGCTAGAGCCAGCAACCCATTAGCTTAGCTTTGCATAAAGACTGGAATCTTGGGCTAATGAAGCTTGCTAATGAACACGTTATATATTTGTTGTTTAAAACCTTTAAAACATCATGTGGTGTGTGTGTTTGCCAAGCTAACTGGTTGCCACACACCCCAACACTGCCAATTTTGTAGCTCTTACAATCATCTAACTTCAAGCAGGAAAACTAAAAGCCAATTTCCCAAAATGTCAAGCAATTCCCTGAATACTTCACCTACAAAATGACCACTTGTAAATCAGTCAGTCTTGGCCTTGTTACCTCTAACTCTCAAAGAAAGCATTGTTTTTCTTGCACACTCCATGCGAAATGGCGAACATATTGATTTATTGACTGATTGATTGTAGCCCACTCTTAACAACAGTAAAATGTGTGCTCAGTACTACAGACACAAAAAGTTTTGCAGAAAAAAGCTTTGAAGAGGGCATAGATAACTTCAAGTTTTAAATAGTGTGGTTTCAGCGGAAATGCATGTTTTTTGGAAATACTGAGCACACAACTGGATAAATGAAACTTGATCTATACTGCATGAGTTGTGTGAGAATTTGTAAACTTTTTGCTGTTGTTAAACATGGTGCCCAGTCAATCAATAAATCAATATGTTCACTGTTTTCTGCGGAGGGATGTGTGAAAAACAAAGTCTTTGTAGCTAACTCAAAGTGGGTGAAGTTATCCTTTGAGTTGTCATTCCTCGTTATGGTTTCTTAATGCTAGAGGTTTGGACAGTCATGTCAACAATGTGCTGACTCAGCATGGAAAACAATACGTCACTGACTTGACCACCTGCTGTCATCATAGTGAGAGGGTTCATTTATTGCATGCTTTGATGAAAGGGTCTTTTTGTTCATAGGCGCGTAATGACAGGCAGGCCAGATTACGGTTCATCATCGGTTTGTAATGAAGAAATGCCTCGAGCACTGACATTGCTGGCCGGCTAAGGCCTGTGATAATGCTGTGGGCTTGCTTCTTCATGGCCAGTCAGACAGCTGTGTTTTGTGACCTACTTCTTCCACAGTGCCCCCTGAGATCAACGCCGGTCCGTACCACTACATAGCTAACGAAGGCGTAGCCATCACACTATCATGTGAGGCCAGTGGAGTTCCCAAGCCAAATATTGTCTGGTCCAAGGTAGGATGTCACACTCACTGTCAAAATCTACTTATCTAAATGATTGCTTTGGCTGCATCCCACAAATCCATGCATGACTAATTGGCTACTTCTTATTCCCACAACTTTATCTAGTGAGGATTACACTTGGCGTTCATTCGTCTTAAAATGAATCATCATTAAGACTTTGTAAATAACGGTGGAGTAATAGCGGTATCAAGCATGTTACAGTCAAACAAAAGATCAGTATCCAGTTAGGCAATGGTGGTGGGATCCTCAATTTTAAGCCAACCAGTCATCAGTAGGCTTTTAATGTAATCAGCACCAGCATAATGATAGTGATAATAATATTAGTCATCTTCATCTAATGATGCATTCTCTTTACTACTTTAAAGTAAGACGTGCTTATTTAGAATAATACAATTATTTCAATTTGATCATTTTCTTACTGTCATCTAACAACAGTTTCTCCTTTCGGCCGTATTTTTATCTGATTCCTCAGAACACTCTAAAAATACCACTGACAATAACAGTTTGCAATGCAATCAAGATTTGATTAACCTGACCAGGAGGATGTAACCATGGCAACTTTACCATATTGCAGCTTGACTGTGAGAAATCACTCAGGATTGTAATTGTACCTAGGAATCTATTTAAAGCCTCTCTTGCAACACCTTCCAGTTCAACACTTGAGTTAAAAAAAAAGAATCACTTCAAGCCTCAAAGGTTACATAAAACCAGGCTGAACCGGTGCAAAGCCAACATGCTTAATTCACCCAGAGCGCAAACCATGAACCTTATTATCAGATGTTCTCACTACATGTGTCATACAGTGCTAGAGCTCTGCCTTGCTGGCTGTGACACTAATTACAGTATGATCATATAAGGCATCTAATGACCTTTTTACCAAATGATGAATTACACATGTACAGATGGATTTTGCGACCTCAGTCATTAAAAGCAGTGATTTGATCTGTTTCACTGAAGAAATCAGACAAAAAAATCATGCAGAAGTAAACACCCCGCACCATCACATAGCTGGCTTTACTAAGTGAGGTCAACATACATATTGTTGAACTGAGCCATTTTTCTTCTTGCTTTCTCCAAACATTTTCAGAGTAGTACTCTGGAGTCAAGTAAATTTCTTCTCTTGTCAGATAAAAGTGAATCTGTAAAAGCAATTTTATGTTCAAAGCAAGTGCGTGTGCAGCAGGCTGCATTCTTGCATGCGTGTATTGGGGATAGAGAGTGAGTTAAAGGGGCGCTCTGTAATTACATTAGACATCAAAGGTTAGCCTGTAAACCTTAAACCATGCTTAGTTTCCCCCGCGCTGTTGTGTGGACAGCTTTTATCCACGGTATATTGTGTCTGGTCTTACGCCTGCTGTTCCTCCAGGGGAGGCAGCCTCTGCCAAGGGACCACTCCTCTCTGCGGTCTGACCCTGATGGATACCTCCACATCCCCCACCCCACCACTGACGATGCAGGCATCTACATCTGCACCGCCACCAGTCCTGTGGGCTACGCAAGCCGAGAAATCCAGCTCAGTGTCAACAGTAAGGCAAATAAATGTTCCACCGCAGTCACCCAAACATAGCAGTGTTTGATTTAACAAAGGCTGACCTCTGTCGACAGACTGTATGATGTTTCACTGCATGAACATTTTTAGAAATACAAAGCAGGTCAAGCGTAGAAACTACATTGTATTCTTACAACTTCTCTTTCTCTTTTCCAGCCACACCTAAGATAGTGGGTGTGAGTGGCCATGACAACATAGTGAAGATGGCTGCAGAAGTGGGGACAGAGATTGTTCTCCCATGTGAGGCCCAGGGGAGTCCCTCTCCACTAGTCACATGGAGCAGAAATGGGCATCCCATCCCCCCCGTCACAGCTGGGTAAGTCTTACCTCACTCTGGCAGTGATGCAGTTAAATTAGTAAAATGTAATGTAACAAAAGTTCTCACCATACCTCTCATCTGACTTAGCTAACATCTGACTCAGCTCTTTACAAGGGTCTCTGACTGATGCTGGCTGTCATTCACAGCAGCTGTTTATGTTTGGAGTCCATTTAGTGATGAGTTTTGAAGGGCAGCAAGGCGGAGGCTGCAACAGTCTGCCGGAGAGCTGTGTGCGGTCTTCACTCATTGGCTAAAGTGAGGAGGAACATCTGGTCCCACATGGTTCGCTGCTTTCTGGCTTTCATGTGTGGTCACTCTGGGTGCAGACAAGGCTGGCTGACTGGGGACACAGACTGCATAGATGACAGATAGATTCTCCGGGCCAGACACCATGCCGAATGGTTTTCGGGGGTAGATAGAAGAATGACGAAGTGGGTTGAAAGCTGCAGTGACTCAGATACAGTATGACTTGTGTGGGGCCAGGAAGAAGAGAAAGGTGGGGGTGGATGGAGTGGGGGGTGCCAGGAAGAGGGGAGGAAAACGAACTGACAGAGGAAGAGATACAAGCCCTGTCTGCCTGATGTTCGGATTCCCTGGGGTGCTTCGGCAGTAAAACAACATGCTGACTCTTTACTAGTCCTGTCTGATGAGAATAACACATCTCTGTGAACAACCCCCACAACAGGCCATGCTTTGCATATGCAGGACCTGCGGAAACAAGCACGCTGTGAGGGAGGGAGATTCATTCTCTCTTACTGCGCCGTGGGGTCAAAGGAGATAGCCAGGGAGTGCTGATTGGTGAAATAGCTTAAATCAGTGGGCGGTAAGATTTCTGCTGTAGCTATGTAAAAGGCTAGTGCTCGCAAAAAGACAGAAAGGGGGATGGATCAAGACCCAGAGCTGTTTAACACTCAGTCAGTGGATTTGTTCGCTCTAGAACCTAATCCTGACGAGACCAATTTGTCCCAGTTAGTCTTTGTGTCAGACTGTGTACACAGATGACTTGACACCAGTGTGGGGAGTGATGGATGGGGGAGAGGGGTGGTTCATGTCCTGTGTGCTCGAGCTTGTGTCAGCCTTCACTGTGGCATTGCCGGGCTGCAGCGCTGCAGTGTGAGCCGCTCAGACCACTGCAGAGGCAGTCATTTGGTTCCAATGTAGCTGCCTCTCCTAAGGCTGTTTGAGGAGGTGGGGGAGCGACATTACACCATATGTGCAGCTGAAATAGAGAGCCCTTTGTGCCTCAAACCCATTTCTACTTACATGAACGTGTTATTGTTAGAATTCAGTTGCTTAGCAGACACACTTATCTCAGATAAATCACAGAGGTGTGTTTACATTTGCATGTATTATGCATTTATACAGCTGGATAGCTTCTGGTGCAATTCAGGTTACCACACACCCCTATAAAGTTGCTGACCTACATTTACATACTTTAACCTACATTTAACTCCTGCTTTTGTTTTTGCTGCAAAGTATGTTTTTGGAGTGGAGGGTGGCGCATGTGATCGCCTCCATCTGTCCACTTGTTTGTCTGTGACAAACATCTATAAAAGGAAAAGATGGTCTGGCCTAAACTTTACTTTCCACATGGTTGTTCTCAGGAGGATGAAACATATTGACAATGGAGGTCTGTGTGACCCTCCATCCAGCACTGCCATCAGGCTCACCTTTTGATTTCAAATAATCTGTAGCCTGACCCTTAGTGATAAACACACAATAACTGCTGTGCACATTACTGTTTCCAACACAAAGAAATACATTGATTTTTGTGAGCCTATCACTTTTCCCATGGCGATGTCACCAGGTCAAGCTTTGGCTACCCTTTGACAGTAAAATTTCCCTGGACAACGGTAACTGTGAAACTAACAACTCACTAGAGATTACTAGGCCCTGGCTAAGGTCCACGCTTCACTTAGTGCTTTCTTGTTTATAACTGTTATCCATCACTGGATCCATTTTTCTTTCCTGCAACCAAACAACGCAAATGCAGGGACGCCATTAACAGATATACAATTTATCTCAACTCTGTATTGCTGTCACTTTCTTCCATGCTTTGTTTTGTATTTAGAGCTCAGAGATCAATTTAAAGTGAAGCAAATCCAGTACAGTGGACACTGTAGCATTATGCTCCATTCTTTTCACAAATTGCTCAAAATGTGCACATATTATATAATAAATTTGCATACTAATGAACCATTTTATCAATGTGCCTTTGGCAGTAGCTGTACTGGGAATACACTGTCTGATTCTGTTTACAGGAACTGTTTTCATGGACTCATCTACTAAAAAAAGAAACCGAAGCAAAGCTGTATCTTGAAATGTGTCTTCACAGACACACAACTATCAAGGTTTACCAATACTATAAACACTAGGCAGCCTTTATAAATATTTCACTATTTATGTGCTCATATAGATGTATTGAAGACAAATAAGACACTAGAGGAAAATATAAATAATACAAGTCCTTTCCCAAAACTCAGCGGCTGTAGATCTTCAGTGACTCATAAAGTGTTGTGTGTTCTCCATCCCTTTGTCCTTGACCCCTAACCACTCCCCAGGTTCACTGTTTTGCCTTCAGGCTCTCTGAGGATCACTGATGTGCGCCTGATTGATAGTAAACTGTACACTTGCACTGCAGAAAACCCAGCAGGAAACGTGTCCCTAAGCTACAATTTACACATTCAAGGTAACTCAGTGCGGCTTTATTAGAAAGTTGAACTAGCATAAACTTGCATTTCATTGTGAACACATCACCTCTTACATATGTAAAATATATGGGATATAAGTAAATAGGTGTGTAACTGATCAGGTGAGACACGCATTTAGGATATTTGTTTTTGTCCTCAGCTAAGCCCAGAATTCAGCCAGCACCCTCTCTCCTGAAAGCCCTGATTGGCCAAAGGGTGACTCTGCCATGTGTGGTCCAGGGAGAGCCAAGCCCTGAGGTCAGTTGGTTTCACAATGGACTTCCTGTTGGGGTCAAGAACACCACACCCCTCAGGATTCAGCAGGTTGGCCTGGCTAACCAGGGCACTTACCAGTGTGTGGCCAGAAACAGCGCTGGACAGGAGACTTTGGAGATCAAGCTGGAAGTTCTTGGTGAATATCTGCAGTTCAGTTCTTAAAACCCTGTTTGTTGATTTTGAGAACAAGCAGAAATTAACACAACTTTGCACTATATACAGCATTACAGCATTGTGAATCATGTAAGACATATTAAAAGAAAACATTTCCTAGCTCTGGCAATATAAGGATATATATACACTGACAGTGTCCCAGTTTTAGCTCTCCCAGTCTTTAGAGGTGTATTCTTTTGAGGCACAGTAGCTCCATGCTGCAAGAGGATAAGGGCCCTATTATACTTGATAAAAAATAGTTTGGACAGCGTATTGTCCAACTACGTCAGAAGTCGGAAGTATCTGTAGTTGGCCATTCTTGAAGGAGGAGTGAAAAGCAAGCCATCATAGAGAGGAGGGATACGTGATACGGTTAAAATACGGGCATAGTGGCACACATTTTCAGACAGTCTCTACTGGAAGACATTTGTATAGTTGAACCCAGTTGTCCACAGAAAAGTGACAGAAAGTAAAAGTAGCAGAATTAGAGAAGATGAAACCTTGGCTCCTGTGGATGTGACTATGGGATTGTCAGTGGGGGTGTCCGAGGCTACTCTGTTGTACGACAAGCACTTCTGACAGAGTATACAGATCCCTTAAGCAGAACTCACTGTTGTGGCTGATTGTACTAAATCATGCCTTTTGCCAGAGGTGATGGGGTGCCGCAGGGGTCTATTTTTGGTCCATTACTATTTACATTATGCATAAATCACATTATTCTTCCTGAGCAGTACTCCAATTCCTACTTTTATGCAAATTACACATTTATCTGCCCCTTGCTCCACTCCCAGGCTCCTGCTCATCTTCAGTCTGACTTTGATGCTTTCCTGAAATCCCTGCCCCTAAGACCAAGTACATGTGTATATACTAACCTTGGCAGAACTAGTTTGCACCTTTTAAATTTAATGAACTATAAACTTCAGTCAAGAGTTTTTCTTTCCCCTAAGAGGTTTTTAAGCTGTGCCATCTGATGTTTTTAATCACTCTTTTCATTACTTTTATTAATTCCATTTGCCACTTGATTGTTAGTTATCTGGCTTCAGAAGTGTTGTTTTTGTATGCTGTTTGTGCGGTCGTCTGGTGAGTGTTTTCAGGCTCCTGAAAAACAGATTTTGATCTCAATGAGACTACCTGATTAAATACATTGGAACATCTTTTAATCATCCGACTAATACTCATTACACTTTCAATTTACTATTCACTGTGAACCAGCACTTAACATGTTTTTCTGTTCTCACAGAGGCCCCGTCCTTTGCCGAACCTGGAGATGCCATCATGGAGAAAGTAGCAAACAGCAAGGTCATCATCCCTTGCCCTGCTGAAGGTATGAAATGATTCACGCGAGTCAGCCTGAGAAAACTGAACTCAATCAAAGGTCTGGTGTTTAGAGACACAAGCTTAAAATGGATGCGTCTTTTCTCAGTTGTTTTTAGGAATGAGAGAAAATTCCACTTTAAATGTAGGACAGATATGTGTGTTCATGCACCATCAAAGGAAGATCTACTGTCAGTGTAAACTTTGAGTTGTCAAACCAGAAAAAAATCCCCTTGCCATCTTAAAAGGCGCATCCTCTTTTTATCGCCGCACCCAAAGGCACGCTGTTGTCTCTATATTTTACTATCTCTGACTGTGCGAACAAGGTAGCGTCCTGGAGGGACGTGGAGAGCTTGCTATTTTATGGAGACACATTGAGTGTCTGCCAATGCGCTAATGGAAACTTGCTCTCTGACAGCCCCTGCGAACAGGTATTGTTTGTGTGGAGCTGTCTCATGGTTACCAGCATGGTAAGAGAAGGTGAGGACTGTGTCCAATGTGGAGCAACAGCTGGAACATCAGTCTGCCTGCTGCCTCAGTGAGCCACATCTGCTTTCCTCTGCGTCGGGGCCTGCTGGGAGAGGAATCCTAATTACAGGCTGCTGCTGGCAGATGAAGGACAGAGATGTCTGAGGTGCACCGTGAAGCACAGGAAGAGGAAGATGAAGCCACACTAGCCCACCTTCCATCCAAGTCATACCAGCAGGCAGGCAGGCAGGCAGGCAGGCAGGCTGTACCAGGCCACAGAGGGCTTTCACAGAAATGCTTGATGCTCTTGACACCCCAGAGAGGCAGCCAGCGGCAGGAAACACGGATCCCCTCATTGTTCTCTTGAGATCTATCTGTATGAGGGAGATAAAGCACAGTCTCTGCCAGAAGGATATTATTAATTCACCAACAAGCGCATTGCATTTGATAGAGGTAATTATTTGAGAAACACATGGAAGAGATAATCTCCATCTTCGTCAGCCCCAGCAAGTAAATTCAAAGTCTACTAATGAGATCTGTTAACATCTAAAGCAGAACATCTGTATGCATTTCCTCCCAGCAATGAGATAATGAATTTGCTTAGAGCTCCTTAACTGTAAACATGTGTTCGGAGAGGCAACGGACGATAACATCACCTTTGCTGGTGCTGCGTGTCCTGCGGTTAGTATTTTTTTGGATTGAGGAAGGGCACAGTGTTTGATTTCCCTTCCTCGTCCATGGTGTTTGTATATGTAACACCTCTGTAAATAGACAGAGCCCTGGCATTTAGATCCCCTACACTCCACTGCTCTTTTATCATAGCTTGCTTCTCTGTCCTTGTCCTGGCGAGTCTGTTGTGTTGACTACAAAATCCTCCACCTTTTCCCCATTCCACCTTTCTCCTCTTGACCATTTCCACCTCTTTTCCACCCAGCAATCCACAGAACACATCTGTTTCAGGCTCCTAAATGTACACACCAGTGCCTTTGAACTGCTCCTTCGACCACTCCTATTCTTACTGCTTAAGACTCTCAGTGTCTGGTAATAAATCTTGATGCTCGTGTTTTAAACCGCACATCTTACATCTCGCCAGCATACTGTGTCTTACTTTTTTTATGTGACTCTGACCTTGAAATCTTAAGCTCGCAGGCTACAAGGACCCATTTTGGCAATGTCTCCCCTGCTGTCCCGCTGTCCAACAGATAAATGTAGAGCTGGCTTTTTCTAGTCTGGGCCGCCTGCCCATTAAGTTCCCCCGTAGAGGAGCAGAGAGATGGAAGTAACTTTTCTTTCTGTCAGACGTGATCAATAAAGCTCAGTTCATACTCGCTCACAATCCTTCTCTTGTCTCCGCACCTGCAGGTTCACCTCATCCCAAGGTGCGCTGGTTCAAGAACGGCCTGGAGATACACCCCGAACAATCAGAGCTTTCTGTGGCGAGGGATGGAGCTCTCATAATTAGCACAGCGTCTGCCAGCCACAGCGGGGACTTCAAGTGTGTGGCAACCAATGAGGCAGGCTCTGTGGAGAGAAAGACAAGGCTGAAAGTGAATGGTGAGAAGTCAGTTATCTCTATTTCTCTCCAGCCTAATATAAATACCTTAAACTGAACAGAAACATTGTGCTAACACAAATCTTTTGCACTTCTACAGTTCCCCCAGAGATCCAAGATGATGGGCAGCCACTGAACCTCACTGTCACCTTGAAGCAGCCTCTCACTCTGGGCTGTGATGCTTTTGGGATCCCCTCCCCAACAATCACCTGGACTAAAGATGGTCATCCTGTGAGTGCTTTCACCCTGAATTCCCATTTACAGTTAATGTAAAATGTGGGCTGCATGTTAATATACCTTGCTGATACCTAGTTGTACAATGCCACCAAGTGGTCATTGTTCTAATTACAATTAAAAACAAAGATGCACTCAACTGATCTCTGTATGTCCAGGTGGACAGTCCTGGGGTCTATCTGCAGAACGGGAACAGGCTGCTGAGAATGTACAGAGTTCAGCCAGAACATGCAGGAAGATTTGCATGCACAGCTCAAAACTCAGCTGGGGAGGCCCGCAGAGAATATCACATTGTGGTGCAAGGTGAGCTCATAAACCAGCTGTCACTGGCTGACACTGATATTTAGTACATAAAAGAAGAAAGTGGAGGAAGAAACAGATGTACGGAAACTAACTACATTAAGTAGTAAAATCTCCTGGAGAAGCAGTCTAAAGCCCCCAGAGCAGTTTAACTGTTTAATTAAATTTTAAAGATCCCCTCCACTAAAAAATGTCTGACCTTGATTAAACGGACTCGTGCCTGTGCAAAGTTTGTCACTAGAGAGGTGTTTTCACATTCCTCTACTAAAGGGGGCGATGTCTGTGCACTGCCCTAAAATCTGAGATTCAAACATACGCCGGGCAAGTGAGGTTTGGTACGCCACTAATACGAAAGCTAGTCACTGTCTAATAGTCATTTTTATTCAATGAGGGAACAGACATCAACACAACACTGGCAAAGAAAACTGAAGCCTCCAGCTCAGAGTGGACTTATTACACATAATATAAAATTCTCAGCCAGACAGAATATATCTTTCTGCGAACTTTTATTACACCTCTGGTTCTTAATTACATAATAACAGTGTGAACACAGTGTAACTTCGTAGCAGATATTATTGTGTTTTACAGTCATTAAAGCTGTGTCAGTCACTGCCAGTTAGCCAACAATCTAACAAACAACATAAACAAATAAAAGATGCTCATCTGAGTCTGAATCTGACCGAGGCCCAAACATGTATGGCTGATCGCTCCTATGTCACCCCTGACGCTAACGCTAGCTTTCTTGACGCACACTGCTCTTTCACCAGTCAACCTGGCGCTAGTCTCCCATAGCCAAACCTATCTCCACATTTCATTTTAGCACTGGAGACAGCACACAGTGAAACCTAGCATAAGCAACGGGGATGGAGGCCAGATCCAGAATTTCTTAATGAGTTTTTTTTTTTTATATGGGAAAACCATATAAAACAAAATATTAATCATAGCAGAGTGTTTTTACATATTTAAAAATGTATCTGTAGGGTAACTTTAATACTCCACTTAATGTAGCATACGTCCTTAAAGTTGTCACTAACCATTAAAGTCAATTCTAATAACCTCATTAACTGATGTCCCTCCGTAATCTGAATGATTTTAAACTGATGTAAATACTATCTTGCTCCGATCCCATAAATACTTAAAACCATGTTAACTAACTGATGTATGACTGGTGTGTTTACTCTGTTACAGCTCCGCCAGTGATCTCAGGAACATCCCGACTGCAGGAATTAACTGCGGAACTGGGCCAGGAGGTGGAGTTTCAGTGTCGCGTTAGTGGACGACCAGCACCCAGAGTGGAATGGAGCCGCGATGGAGAGTGAGCATCACTCCAACAGTTTATTGACGTGACATTCAGCGCCACACACCCATAGTATTGATCTGATCCTCCGTTCCTTCCTCTCTCCAGGGTTCTGTCCCGTGATGGAGACCCACATGTGGAGTTTCTGGAAGATGGCCAGGTGCTGAAGGTGAAGTCAGTGAGACTGAGGGACCAGGGGCTTTACCAGTGTCTGGCCAGAAACAACGCAGGAACTCAGATGCGCCAGTTCAGACTCACAGTGCAAGGTCTCTACTCTAAGACACATACACTCAGAAAACACACTTTCCTGAATTCAGCTTATACTCCAATCTGTTTTATTTCTCCACAGACAGAAATAAAACAAAGATGACTAAATATCCTTAAAAAGTTATCAGAACATTAAGCTGATTTCTTTTACAAAGCTGCTGTGGTAGCGGTGTTGTTTTAACAAAGAAAGTAACTGAACATAATATTTAATTCATGTGTAGACCCTGCCTTAACGGTTTTATAATTTGACTTGCACCACACTACCTGGTCTATGAGCACAGACTGAATTCTCTTCATGCAGGGCTCTGGGGATTTCTGTGTCACCTACAGAGCCTGTGCTGTAATTGCTCAGAGTATTGCACACTGCATTTCTGTTTTAGAAGGTCTCCTGCACAAAACAGGCCAATCCCCTGAGGATCTATTCATCCCGTGCTATGTGCCAGTAAAAATCTTACAAGCTCTTAAACATTAACATATTGTTGGTATTTCTCTCCAGCTCCCCCCACCATCAAGGGCCCAAATGAGACCTCAGAGGTGTCAGTGGTGCTGGGTTTCCCCACAGTCCTCCCCTGTGATGTTGAGGGCTCACCCACACCCAGCATCACCTGGCTAAAGGACAACCAGCCTATCGTGTCCAGCCCCCAGTCGACATACACCCGTGGCGGGCAGGCGCTGCGACTGGGTTCAGCGCAGGGAGACAGCACTGGCCTCTACACATGCAGAGCCACGAATCCAGCCGGCACCGCCATCAAACACTATTCCCTGAGCGTTCTAGGTAAGAGACTTCTACGCGACTTACATGCTAAAGTGGCTGAGACAGAACTTTTAATGAAACACCTGTTTTTTTTTCCCCCTCTCATCAGTTCCACCACAGATAGAAGGCGACCCTATGTCCTTAACGTTTGGTGGTAAGGAAGAGAAAGTACGGATCAATGGGACTTTGACTCTCTCCTGCCTGACCAAAGGTTTCCCTGAACCCAAGGTTAATTGGTTCAAAGATGGACAGGTTAGTTTGTCCTCACAAGCTCTGCATTTCTTAAAACCACAAACATGTACTTCTAAGGTGATTTAAACTGAACAAGTTTACCTCTATCAGCCTCTACTGGCAAGCAGAGCAAATTGCAACAGCCTCAACAGAATTTACATCCTCTTGCACAAGCCACCTCCACAGATCTTCTGCTATGAGTAATTATAGCAAAGATGTACAGGAAGAATGCAGTGACTAAATGTCATGACGTATAATACTGTAATAATTTTTTCTTTACCTACATATACTTTAATGTGTAGCTTGTTGTTTTTTGTTTTTGCAACATCAACCATTCAGTATGTACGTGTGCTTGTGTGCATGTTCAGCAGGGCCTCCAATAGGGAGCAGCAGAAAATGCATAAGGATTAGGTGAATTTTAAAAATATACAGGCCTGAAATTGTTTTAAAAGCCAGACACCTGCTAAATGTTTGTTGTCCCAGTAGTACGTATTATCCAACTACTGATACCTACACTAACTTTTGAAGTGAGGCAGGAAAGTGTTAAAGAGTACTCCACCAATTTAGGATTGCACTCCTTTAACATTGTTAGCAACTGCTATTTAAAAAAAGGATCAACATCAGTGCAGCAGAATAGAGATATCATCTTTTTCATTCCCCGCATTCTTCTTCAAGTCAAAACCTGGCTCCTGCATTACAGACAATGCAATGCAACCCCCAACAGTTCAGTCAGAGTTTCAGGTGTGTTTTCTAAGTCCTGTAAACAGACTTTGATGTGTGAGATCATTGGTGTTCCCCTTTAATAACTAATAAATAGCATTCACACAGATTGCTATTAGGAGGAATATTCCACTTCGACTATACCATCTTATGTATTTTCTTTCCTTAGTTGCTGACTGGAACCTTCCATGCCGGCATTCAGGAGAGTGGCCACGTCCTCGTCATAGAGAACGCAATGCTGTCCCATGAGGGACAGTACACCTGCGTGGTCACCAACTCTGCAGGAGAGGACAAGAGAGACTTTCATGTCACCATTCAGGGTGTGTTCAAGTTCGGTGTCAGTTCAAATTAAAATGCAAATTTATTTTCTAATGCTACTGGAATACTGTTGGAAGTGACCTGACACAAACATGCTCTCATCTCGCCAGTTCCTCCAATCTTTCACGGGGTGACAAATAGAGAAGCATCCTGGGGTCTAGGACACGAGGGTGATGATAACGAGGACATGATAGAGAAGAGGGAGGTGGTCCTGGGCCATCCAATCAGCCTGTCCTGTGAGAGTAATGCCATCCCTCCTCCCAAGCTCAGCTGGTACAAAGATGGACGGAAACTCACGTCTGCCGATGGAGTGGTGCTGCTTCCAGGTCAGAAGGAGCTCCTTCCTGTGTGATCTCAGTAAAAAGCATGACTGGCTCTTCATGTGCATTGATAAATCTGCTGCTGTGTGTTGGGCTTTGTCCTTTCAGGTGGACAGGTGCTACAAATCGCCCGAGTGCAAAAAGAAGATGCTGGAAGGTATACATGTCAGGCTGTTAATGAGGCTGGAGAGGACCGCATGCACTTTGAGCTGGAGATCCTAAGTAAGCAGGCACAAAATTAGGTAGTAATTAAATGTGTGTAACTGGAAATGATGCAACATCATTTCTGTTGTCTTTTCCTCCTCAGTCCCGCCTGTGATCATGGGAGCATCTGAGGAGTTTATGGAGGAAATGGGAGCAGTGGTCAACAGCTCTGTGGTCCTTCACTGCGATGTGACCGGGCACCCTGCTCCAGTCATCTCCTGGCTGAGAGACGGGCAGCCGGTGCACACAGACACACAGCACCACATCAGTGAGGATGGGACTCAGCTGCAGGTTAGTCAGTGCTGACGACAAACACCAGTTTGTAAATCAGATTCATCTGTTACTGTGTTGTATTGAGGATTAACACTTTAATCCCACTCTTTCAGCTCCTCAGTGTCCAGGTGTCAGACATGGCTGGGTATTTGTGTGTGGCTGAGAACAAGGTTGGAACAGTTGAGAAGCTCTTTAGTCTGACAGTGCAAGGTGAGAAAAGTCCATTGTTTTACATGTAATCAGAGGGACCAGTATATGTCTTTTACATATTTTATAATGGATGTTCTTTTATGACTCAGTGTCCTCTAAGTATGCAAAAACAACTGTTGTATCTCTTTCAGTGCCTCCAAAAATAATTGGCGTGAAGGAGGAAGAGGTTAGTGTAATTGAAGGCCACATGGTGTCGATGCTGTGTGACGTCCAGGCGTACCCTCCTCCAGAGATCACCTGGACCAGAGATGGGCAGATCCTCCACTTCAGCACGGGCATCCACATTCTACCAGGTCAGACCTCGGCCACCAGCAACCCCCAAATAATTCTTATGTCAAAAGCATTTCCTTTGTTTGAATCTAATAATGACACAGATATTACATTTGATACTATTGTGTGTATATATATATTTATATTATAGGTGGCCAGATGCTACAGTTGCCCCGGGCAAAGCTGGAAGATGCAGGGCAATATGTATGCACAGCCACCAACTCAGCCGGCCAAGACCAGAAGAGTATTGTCCTCAGTGTTTATGGTGAGAAAACACATGGTGACACCATCTGCACAATTCAGCTACATATACAGATGATCAAATCTCAAAACATTGTCTAGGCTAAAAAATGTGTTTACTGCAAGCCAGCTGTGACCGAGGATAGTTCAGGAGTGAATCATAGCCATCCTGAGTGAATCAAACTGAGATCATGCCCTGTCTTCATGTGCAAACCATCAGTCCTGCCCACCCTGAAGCCTCGTCTGGATGCTGAGTCAGACTTGGTCACCCCGCAAGTTGGCTCCTCGGTCACACTCAGATGTGAAGCACACGGTGTTCCTGAGCCCGAGGTCACGTGGTACAAGAATGGGCTGCAACTGGCCGCAGGGAACGGGCTAAAGATGGATCCTCATCAGCTGGAGATCATAGGAGTTCAGGTCAGGAAAGAATTGTTTTACGTCACCCATGTTTGAGGCTACAAACAAAACACTGCAAGAGGTCTTTCAAGGACTCAAAGTGGCTCACAGATATTTCCAGTCTTTACACGCTAACATATTAAATATATGTCATAAATATTAAATTTTCGCAGACTTATTCCATCACAGACACAGACTGGATGAGACTAGGACAACTGGAGACATACAGTAGCTGCATATGTGACAAGATACAGCACTCACCCTTTCTCTGACCGTGTCTATTCTAACTTAATTTACCTGATTCAGAACACATGCACCAGCTAGCAGAGGAGCAAGGAGACAAGTCCTGTCTTTGCTTATAGCCTGTGCTCAAAATGCACCCTCCCTCACTACAATGACCTTCTTTTTTTGGATCCTAGATGGCAGATGGTGGCACTTACACCTGCAAAGTATCCAATGTGGCTGGACAGGTGGACAGGACATTCAGACTGACTGTTCATGGTGAGAATACCTCTGTTGTCTTTTCAAACCAACACCGTAAACAACTATTTTCAAAAGGGAGCAATCAGGATGTTTGAAATGATAATGCAAATGTATATCTACAGTTCCACCTGTCCTGGACGGGCCTCTGCACGAGTCCCTAAACTACACCCTTGGCTCACATGTGGCTCTGCTGTGTGAGGCCTCGGGGGTCCCTGTGCCCAGCATCACTTGGCTCAAGGATGGAACTCCTATTGGTAAGACGCAGGCCATGATAGGGAAATTGGAATAGTACACGTCATGTGTGAAAGCTAGTGTAAATGAATGTGTTTGCTGTATAGAGAGCAGTCTGCAGTGGCAGTGGTCCGTTCGCGGGAACAGGTTGGAGCTGGGGCCCCTCACTCTTTCTCATAGTGGCACATACACCTGTGTGGCCAAGAACGGCGAGGGACACACACAGAAAGACTACACACTCACAGTGCAGGGTAAACTAGAAATTTGAGCAAAATGACATACACTCACCCAGAAAATTATACATATTACTCATGAAAGGAATGATTTTCAGTGGCATTTAGCTGTAATCTTTGTCCCACTCAGTATCGCCTACGATCCTGGACTCTGAACACCCATCTGATGTGAGTGCACCCTTGGGAGAGGAGCTGACCCTGGAGTGCAGAGCAACTGGAATCCCCACACCACGCCTCAGCTGGCTGAAAGATGGAGTGACTTTAGAGGGATCAGACGCCCGTCACATCGCGTAAGTCATTCACATTCCCCTTTTACTGCCCAGGCTTTAAATGCACACAGAGTATGATGGTAATATTAATACATTTTATGTAGCTTGTTCAACACTGCTGAATTTGTTCCACAAGCAGCACAGGAATCGATCAACACCATTCCCTAGAGGTTTTGGAAAATGAAATATTAATCATCATTGTCAGAGATAATGTGCATGACAGAGGGATGTGTGAATGGACAAATGGAGTCATTTATAGTCCCTTGCCTAATTTCATCATGGGGAATAGTAAGCGCAGCTGTTTTACAGCTGTTCAGCAGCTTCTGTGGTCATTGCAACTGCATCAGCCAGGGAAAGCAAATTTCTGTGTGCGTGTGTATGTGTGTGAGAAAACCGTGGGTCGATGATGATAATGATGATGGGAAAGTAATACTTATGTTCAGAGGTGGGGAGGACAAATAGTTTAGACAGGAAAAATGGATAAAGTGTCATGGTGTTAATATGAAAACATAATGAGTATTTGTAACCTGGCAGTGTGACCCCTGATGGCAGCACGCTAACATTACTGAGGCTGAGTCCCGAGGATTCTGGGACATACACCTGTTTGGCTGCCAGCCCAGCTGGACAGGAGAGCAAAATCTATACCCTCTTCGTCCTAGGTCAGTATGAACATTTCCAGGGGTTAAAGCAAGAAAAAATTTTGTGCCTGAAATGTGGAGCACGCAGGATTTGTGTGCCTGAAATCTGAAATCTTTTCCAGAGCAGGGGGCTTGGTGCTGCGGTCACAAAATGAAGAAATAGAAATGTATGTGTTGCAAAGGAACGTGTTTATTATCAAAATGAACAAAAAGATTATAGCGTTAGTCGTTACTTTTCAGATTAAACTTTTATAGCATAATGAGTTTATAAATAAAGATTAAACTTTAAGTGGTTACCAGACTTTTTGACTTATAGCTCCTACATCTCTTTTTTGTCTTGGTGCTATTTATTTTTAGAAGCTAAATCATTTAGGCTGTTTGCAAAATTGTATCGCGTTTGATGTGAATTAAACAGGCAGTTACGTCGAAATTTCACCTCTGGGCAAGCATGTCATCATTGAAATGGATCATATAATGTTGTGGTGGTGACTTTAAAACTTCAGCATAGAGGATTTTTATTGCAACTTTCGTTTCTGTCTGGTTGCTGTTACCTTTCCTTCAAAATTACCGCTGGCTTACCGGAGCATCTCCCGCTCTGTCTGTGCTCTGTGTCTCAATGTGACATGATGTGAAAGCATGCACAAGCGTCAGTGTTGATTGGCTATCACTTGTGCCGTGTAACCAATCAGAGGCGGCTGTAGGCGGGACATTGTTACAAAGCCCAGTGCAGTGGTGACTGCAGGCAGGGAGGGAGACGGCTGTATCAGAGCCAAAGGAGCAGTTTTAAAATAAATTTATTTGATCGATTATTGATGAAAAAACGTCCGATGCCGATTATGGTAAACAGTAGGTTGTGTTGACTTGCACACTGTGTGCCTAAATCATTTTCCCAGTTCGCACATATATATATATTTTTAGGGGCAAATGCGAGTGAAATGGTCGCACTGCAGAGCACTTCTGCCCGTGCCAGACAGAAACTTCGCCACACCAGAAATCCGGTGCTGTGCCGGAGAACTTTAACCCCTGCATTTCATATGTTTGTGTGTGTTGGTGCTTAAGTTTCTAAGTGATGGTGTTTTCATTTGACCTGTCACAGTCCCACCATCCATCTCTGGTGAGACAACTGCCCCCAGAGAGGTGCAGGTGACACAGGACAGTGTTGTGACTCTGGAGTGTCAGACGACAGGAAACCCTCCACCTCAGATCAGCTGGCTGAGGAACGGGCGACCTCTGCTTCTCTCTCCTCGCACACGGCTCCTATCTGGTGACTCTGTGCTGAGGTCAGTTTAGATGAATATAAACATGATCTATTGTAAACAGATTACGTGGTTATAGGTGAGGTAATGCTAAGTGTTCCCTTTCTTTCTGAAAAAGGATTTCTCCTGTGCAGCTGTCTGACTCTGGACTTTACACATGCGTGGCGCGCAGTCGGGCAGGTCTTGCTGAGCTCAGCTATGATGTCCAGGTCCAAGGTACACTCATAACAAACCACCTACTGATTTTTTCCCCTAAACTGTTTTTTTTGGGATCTGAGGGTTTCACACAGATGTGTGTTTGTGTGTGTGTGGCCCACAGTGCCCCCTGGTGTGGATCATGTTGAACCAGTGGAGCCAGTCACAGTAGTCCAGGGGTCCTTGGTGACATTAACTTGCGAAGCACGTGGCATACCCCCTCCAACACTGACTTGGATGAAAGACGGCCAGCCACTGTCCCTTCACCGCAACCTGCTGCTGGATGGACAGGAGACACGGCTGCAGCTGCCTGACGTGGCGCCTTCAGATGCAGGCCTCTACAGCTGTGTGGCTAGTAATCAGGCTGGAAGCAGCACAAAGAGCTTTAACCTCACTGTACTCGGTAATCCCAACCCAAGCTGTATATTTAATTTAATTATTACTTTATTAAGTTAAAGTCATGATGTAAACTCCTTCAACAACTGAGCCAAAAACATTCTGCTTTTTAATTTAGAGCCTCCAAAGATATCCAGCTCCAGCTCTCCAGAGGAGCTGACCATAGCAGTGAATAGTCCACTGGAGCTGGAGTGCTTTGCTGTGGGGGTCCCACCTCCCACCCTCAGCTGGCTCAAAGATGGTCGCCCATTAGAAGGAACTGACATTGTCCAGCAGGATGGGCACTTTATCAGGATTAGCAAAGTTCAGGTAAATTTTAAATGGACAGTATCTGATAGTTTTGCAAAGAATTTACTGTAAAAACATGCACACAGTAGCTGTGAGTATATGCACTATTTAAAATGGGTGATTATGGTTTAACTTAAGGAAAGTACAATTTGAGGTTTTTGCAAAGTTCATCTTGTTAAAAAAGGCACTTTAACATTTTAAGTCTTTTCATACAAAAACAAAAGCACATGAAACAAAGCTGGAAAAAAATGGGTTTACCTGTAATTCAGTCTTCTTAGTAGGTTGTTTCCATTTGTGATGTGCATCATAGATATAAATAAAGAGTTGCAAAAACACTTTAACTCTTATCTGTAAACCCAAAATTAAATCGACAAACAACCTGATGCTGTTTAACCAGGATGAATCCAGGCAAATACAACATGGTTATGCAAGAACCACTCAAGCTAATTAGTGTTGTCTCTCTAAAAGGTCGAGGATGCAGGTCTGTACACCTGCTTGGCCAGCAGCCTGGCTGGAGAGGATGGGAAAAACCACTGGGTCCGAGTCCAAGGTGACATAAGCTATTCTTTTATGTTGTATAAGTTAGAAGAAATATATCATGTCCACCCCTCTGTCTTTACTTCCTCTCTTACTTGCACCTGGGACTTGATGGATAAAGCTCTGTGTATACTCTGGAGTAAAAACCTGTGTTTGCACAACACACCTGGTCTTGCATTAGCGTTTTCCTGCTACGGTCACGCAAAGTTGTTAAGCATGCAATATGACGTATATGCAGTTATCAGGACATTTTCATGTTTTGATTGATGATACATTGTGCAGCATCCTTATCCCACTTCGTCATTTGTTCTACCTTTTTGTTCATGTTAGAATAAAAAAGTTTCTATAAATATAATAACACGCAATGCTGTTGAGACATATTAAGCTGTTGAGATTAATGCTCTGAGTAAGATTTTCCAAAGTCCTGATAAACCTTTCTTTGATTCCCAGCTCAGTCGACTGTAAATCATGTGTGGTGAAACACACATTTTTACAGCACACCCTCTTTTATAAATGTTATGCTCTGTATGGAAAGCTGTATTTTTTTAGTGCAAACACATGATTTTTACATCTGACCCCTGATCTACCTCCTGACTTTATCTGTTCCACATGACCACACATTTTTAACTAACTCATCTCTGTTTAAAAGGAGCGCTTCAGTCATATAGGAACTGTCACGTTTGTCAGTCTGGGTGCTTAAGTGCGCGTCGCCTCCGGAAACTTTTTGTAATTTGTACATTTGTACATTTGTGTCTACAGTTTAATAATCAGTGGTTGTGTTTCAGTCCCACCAACCCTCCTTGGCTCTGGTGATGTGAGGACAGTGACAGTACCAGCTAATGGACATCTGACCTTGGAGTGCCTGGCTGACAGTGACCCCCCTCCTGATATAGAGTGGTACAAGGATGAGGCCAAACTGCAGGTACAGAGTCATAAAACAAAGCAGGTATTGGACTAGAAGCAATCTCCTCTGACTCACACACTGTCTTTGTTTTCATACCCTCCTCCTGTTATATTAGCTGGGTAGTCGTATCCAGCGGCTGGCTGGCGGTCAGTACCTGGAGATACAGGAAGTCAGGCCTGAGGACAGCGGCCAGTACAACTGCGTGGTCACCAACATGGCTGGAAGCACCAGTCTGTTTTTCACAGTGGAGATTCTCTGTAAGTCACACCCTCAATGATAAGATGGTTTAAATACATTTTAAATTGTTCTACAAACTAAACCCAAGTCACTACATTAATACGTCACTTTTTATTTCCCTAGTACCACCTGTAATAAAGGAGAGCAGCTCAGTGGTGACCGCACATGTCGGCCAAGATGCAGTTTTACCTTGTGAGGTTGAAGGTGACTCTTCAGCGACAGTCATGTGGAGGAAAGATGGCTTCCCTGTAACTCAAGATAACAAAAAGTAAGTCCAAAGCTTTTGTTTTGTTGTAACATAACTCGAGAAATCTGTCCTTGTTGTATTTACTTTTCCAAGTGCCGACAAAAACAGACACAGCTACACACAGTGGTGTCTATCCATAAATTAAAGGGACAGTCCACCCTCAAATCAAAATAAAGATTTTTCCTCTTACCTGTAGTGCTTTTTATCAGTCTAGATTGTTATGGTGTGAGATGCCAAGCGTTGGATATAGAGATGTCTGCTTTCTCTTCGAATATAATGGAACTCGATGGCACTCAGCGCCTTTAATCTTTTGTGATGTGATGTGTTTCAGGTTCACCATGTTGTCAGAGGGCTCCTTGCGTGTACATGGGGTTCAGCTGAATGATGCTGGTCGCTACTACTGCACTGTGTCCAACCAGGCTGGCTCAGATCACAGAGGAGTGGATCTACGAGTGTTTGGTAATTATAGAAAAGGAGACTTAAAAGTGAATTATGACTCTGGTGTTGCTTTTTCTGTAATTCTATTATCAGTCATAGGTTCAAATGTTGGTTCTGGTTGTGATTATCATCAGTTGTCATGCTTCAATGCTTTTTAGGATATCTTATTGTAAAAACACAGTGAAATACAGTTCTGTGGTCAACACCTGACTCTGTTCTGTCTCCTATCAGTGGGTCCTTCAATTAGTCCGGGTCTCTTCAATGTGACAGTAACCACAGGGATTAGAGCTGTGCTGAGCTGTGAGACGACAGGTATACCCCCACCTACAGTATCCTGGAAGAGGAATGGCACGCCACTCGATATCAGCCAGCAGCCTGGTGCATACAGGTACATACAGGACTGTCTCTGAATACAGAGTATGCATACATTATAGATCACACGGCCATTAAAACGTAAGTGTGCTGTTCTGTTCAGGTTACTGTCCTCTGGGTCCCTGGTCCTTTTAACACCGTCCACTGAGGATGAAGGTTACTTTGAGTGCACTGCTGTTAATGATGTAGGAGAGGAGCGCAGGGTCATTGAGGTCATCCTGCAAGGTATTGACTTTCAGCTCTGTACAATAAGCACACAGCAGACAGCCATTTCAGGTGATTGAAATTATGACTTTGCTCTTTTAGTCCCACCGTCTATTGAAGATGATGTCACGACGGTCACAGCTGTGAAAATGTCTCCTGTGGTGTTGCCTTGTCACGTACAAGGACGCCCTGAGCCCACTGTCACCTGGACCAAGGGTGGAGCCAAACTGGGTGCCAGAGGAGGAAGTTATCGTGTCCTTCCCACTGGTAAGACGTCATGTCTAAAGGCTCTTTATATTAATATGTCATGGTCTACTGGAACAATAATACCACAGGGAAATTAATATGTGTGCTCATTAAATGTGACATTAAACTATGTATCTTTGCACTTCATTACAATGCAGGAGTGTTGGAGATAACTGCTGTTTTGCCAAGCCATGCTGGCAGGTACACATGCTCAGCCCGCAACCCAGCTGGAGTGGCTCACAAACACATCTCTCTCTCTGTGCAAGGTGGGTCATAGATAGCTGCATATTGCTGCAAAAATACTATGTGTTGCAACACATATGATGAAACATGTAAACACATATCACATTTTGTTCCCTATGTACTTAGAGCCCCCAGAGATTAGGCCAATGGCAGAGGAGGTACAAGTGGTGTTGCATCATGGGACCATTCTGCCTTGTGAGGTTCAAGGATTTCCCAGACCGTCCATAACCTGGCAAAGAGAGGGAGTTCCTATAGCAACAGGTATTGATGTATACAGTAAAATACAAGCACAACTTTGATTTTATAAACACATTGTTACTTTATATTATTACATGGCTTTGTTGAACACTTAAGGCATTCTACGGTCTGTTATTTCTGAGGTGCATACTGTTGTTATGAATAATAGGCTGTTGCTGTGGACACAGTTCTGAGCATAAATGCTTAGCGGAAGAAATCAAATCATTTTGAAAGATATATTTTGTGCCAAATTATTGATATCTTTAGTAGGTAGTGGTATAATTAGCAGGAGTTGGTACAGCAAGTGGCCATTTGGAGGATTCAAGATCCCTTTGCTTCACGTCAGCATCCTGTATCACTCTCTCGGGTCAGCATGTTATAATGATCCGCTTGTTGTACATTATCCTTTACACAGATGCTGGCACTGGTGCTCACATAGGCATTTAGCATCAGTCATATTCATGGAAAAATTCATGTTGAAGCGACCTATATTGCTGTTTTTAATATTAATATTCACTACATAAAATGAGGTCTATGACTCCTCTCTGTGAGGACTTTGCTAAATACATACTTTTAACATTTTTACAGACTGGATAGCAATCTGTCAAGCCAAGTAGCTCTCACTGGAATTCATGGGACAGGGTCTGATTTTCTGGCTGATGTGATTATATTTGACTACAGGTCACAGGCTTGCTGTTCTTTCAAATGGAGCTCTGAAGTTTTCTCGTGTGACGCTGGGTGATGCAGGGACCTATCAGTGCCTGGCAAAGAGTGATGCTGGTGTGGCTGTGGGTAGGACCAAGCTAGTCCTCCAAGGTAACATGCTTTTGATCTCAAAGTTTGGAAGAAAATGATGGTTTATCTGTGATTATTCCTCATAGGCAAAGTGGTTACTCCTAATTCCTAAAAAAATAACTTTGTTAGACATTTATAAATGGATTAATATTTCCTCATCTCATGTTTCCACAGTTCCACCCGTGCTGAGCGTGCCTCGTGTAGAGTACTCTGCAGTGCTTGGCCAGCCAGTCAGTCTGGAGTGTGCGGCTGACGGACAGCCTCAACCTGAAGTAACTTGGCACAAGGAGAGGAGGCCTGTGGTTGACGGCGCTCATATACATATCTTTGCCAATGGAACCTTGGCAATAATTTCTACCCAACGCAGTGATGCAGGCCTCTACACATGTACTGCCAAAAATCTCGCCGGCAGAGCCAGCCACGACATGAGGCTGGTTATTCAAGGTGAGCACCATTTCACACTCTGTTAAGACTGAATGTAGCTGCTTTAATGGTTCTATTGATAAAAATTTTGCTTATTTCAGTGCCACCCATGATTCCTCCTGCTCAGACAGACCTGTCAGTCATTCAAGGATTTCAGGCACTGCTGCCGTGTGCTGCTCAGGGCTCACCAGAGCCCAGAGTCACATGGGAGAAGGATGGGGCCGTTGTGCCCAACCTTCCAGGCAAATTCACTGTCCTGAGATCAGGAGAGCTGATCATCGAGAGGGCTGAGGTTAGCCAGCCGCCCCATATTCTTCACTACATTATGAACTACATCTCTGTCTCAATCTGATCGTAATAATAAGTCATGCTTGATTTCTTTTCACAGCCAGGGGATGCTGGCATGTTTACATGCGTAGCCACTAATGCAGCAGGCTCTGCAAGACAAGACATTCGCCTGTCCATCAACATGAGGCCTGCCTTCAAGGAGCTGCCAGGTGATGTAACCCTGAACAAAGGGCAGAGTCTGGCCTTGTCTTGCCACGCTCAGGGGACACCTTCTCCTGTCATCTCCTGGACTGTCAACAACAGTCCTTACTCAGGTATGAACTTCCTCACATAGTGAGCCGCACAGCAAGTCAGTACTACCAAAGTATTATAGTGTCATTGTGACAAAAATTATATTCAAGATAACCCCTTCTGTTGATCAGGGTAGCTTTAAATAGCAATTGAAACATGTTTTGCACTGACTGATCAAACTGGGGTGTCTACAGGTTATAACAAGGTAAATTCAAGACTTTTAAAAACCTTGTATTAAGGGCAAACTTGCAATGGAAATACAAACTAAAAGTGAAAATATACTCTTTCATGTCAGTTCAAAATGAACAGTGAGCTAAAATGACTCATGATTCTCTGTGCTTAGAAAACATACACTAACAAGCAGGCTGGCTACCAAAGCCTCAGTTTAATGATGCAGACTCATCGGTGATCTAATTGCACAGTAGGACGAAGATGTTTCCTGTAGTTCAAACACTGGAAATTCTTGCGGTGACATGACTAAAAAACATTTGAGACCCACCCAATCTGGAATTCATACTTTTTTAAAGGCCTTTTATCTGTAAATGTGTATTTAAGACTTTTTAAGGACCTGCTGCCACCCTTTAACATGTTCCAGGTTCCACTATTGATGAGGCTGGCAGGAGCTCCGTGCTCATTGACAACGTAACCACGAGTGACGCAGGGACCTACGTGTGCATAGCAGAAAACAGCGTGGGGTCCATCCGAGCGCTCTCATTTGTCCGTATCAGAGGTGAGCTTCTTGTTAAGGATTAGTCGGGGCAACTAACTTTCTTCAGATACTGATAACACTTTGATGACCTTGTAAAACCATGCTGTGTCTCCAGAGCCTCCCGTGTTGAAGGGTGAAGCCCACATGTCTCAGACGGTCATCCAGGGTGGCTCTGCTATGCTCGACTGTCCAGTCCATGGAGACCCCAGCCCAGTCCTCCGCTGGCTCCGGGATGGAAAACCACTGCTCCGCTCCCTCAGGATGCAAGCACTTCACAATGGATCTCTGGTCATTTACAGCATCAGTGTAAATACAGAGCTCCTTTTTTGTTTTGCCCTTTATTTGTTCCATTTTAGAGCAGTGACCCTCTCTCTAGGCAAGTTTAGTTAAACCAAGTTTGAGTGATTAAGCCCTTTGAGCTACTTACATCTATAAATGTTTTATGTGTTGGAGGACAATAGAGCAGTATTCATCCAATCCTAGCTCCATCTGCAGTCCCCTTGGGTGGAGGAACAGTGTGTGACTGTCCCGCAGCGTCCTGTTCCCACCTAAATCAGATTCACTTCAGTCAGAGAGGCTAACAGCATTAGCAACAGAGGGAGGAGATGAACAGAGAGCTGGATGTTCCCAGACTCTGCCCCTCTTTCTTTAGCCTGTAACCTTGTTAGGTCTCTAACTGCAGCTGTAATTGCACAGCCTGCAGTTGAGACTTTCTCACAGACGGATGACTGTCCTTCCCACAGAGCACTCTAATGTGAAATTTCCTCTCTCTGGTCCAATAATATCTATTATGACAAAGAATTCAATGGAACTGCCCAGTGGAAGATGCTGGCTTTCTTTGCTGTAATGTCAGCGTTCTTTCAACATAAAACTATATGTGATCTCAGTTTTGTCCTGGAGGTTTGTGGCCACATCAGAGGAAAATTGTTCCTCAGAGTGCCAATTAAGCCAAACTCTCCTCCTCTACCTGTTTGATGTACAGGCTGCAGATGAAGGGGAGTACCAGTGTGTTGCTGAGAGTGAGGCTGGAACAGCTGAAAGGACCATTGCTCTCAAAGTTCAGAGTGAGTTCTGTGTTTATAATTATACACATTGTCACAGGATATCAAATTAATCAGAAAAATACAACCACGCATGCCAGTAATAACACATTTTTGTACATCTCAGAATCTGGCTTCCCTTTCTGGGAACTATTTCAAATAACTAGTTTATATAACTTTTCTGTAAACTCCTTGTTTTTTTTGCAAATAATCTAGACTCACAGCTCTACTGTCCTCTCTTCCTCTTTCTCTAACACAGTCAATGGAGGCTACTCGACCTGGGAGGAATGGGGTCCATGCAGTAGCACCTGTGGACAAGGCTTTCAAGAACGAATCAGGCTGTGCAACAACCCGGAACCAGCCAATGGTGGTCGATCATGCAGCGGTCCCAGTATCGACTCTAGGAAATGTCAAGCTGGTCTCTGTCCAGGTGCTAATTATTTTTTATTAATCTCATATGGTCGTAACATATGTACGTCATACTCAATGCCTGTGAGTACACCCCTCCCATTTTTGCAAATATTTCATTATATCTTTTCATGGGACAACACTATAGAAATGACACTTTCATATATCTTAAAGAAAAGTGCTCTTCACCAAGGTGCCACACATGCTGAAAGAGCACCAAGACAGCTGTCCCTTGCCTACAGTCAAGTATATTGGTGGCAGCATCATGGTTTGGGGCTGCATGAGTGCTGCCGGCTCTGGGGAGCTCGGTTCATTTAGGGAAACATGAATTCCAAGCAGAGCATGATCGCCCCTCTTCAGAAACTGAGCTGCAATGTAGTTTTCCAACATGATAATGACCCGAAACACACCTAGAAGATGACATCTGCCTTGCTGAGGAAGTTGAAGGTGAAGGTGATGGACTGGCCAAGTATGTATCCAGCCCTAAACTCACCTGTGCACCTGTGGGCCATCCTCAAGCTGAAGGTGGAGGAGCACAAGGTGTCTTCACATCCATCTGCTCCATGATGTCATCATGGAGGAGTGGGAGAGGATTCCTGAAGCAACCTGTGAGCTCTGGTGAATTCCATGCCCAAAAGGGTTAAGGCAGTGCTAGATAATAATGGTTGACACACAAAATATTGACACTTTAGGCACAATTTGGACATGTTCGCTGTGGGGTGTACTCACTTATGTTGCCAGCTGTTTAGATGTTGATGGCTGTGTTTTGAGTAATTTTCAGAGGAAGGTAAATCTATACTACTATACAAGCTGTACACTAACTACTTTAAGTTATATCAAAGTGTCATTTCTATAGTGTTGTCCCATGAAAAGATATAATGAAATATTTGCAAAAATGGGAGGGGTGTACTCACTCATGTGAGATACTGTATGTGTGTACAAGTGAACAGAATATTATGAAGGTTACCTCACAGACGGGGTAAACATGCCAAAAGGACATTTCCATCTGTAAGCTATATGTGTTCTAACAGTATTTGGAAAGGGATACCTATAGATGAGACGTATCCAAAAATGTCAGTTTTTTATGAGTAATTACAAATTATTCATGTGCATGTCTGATAATAAAAGGAGAAACTCCCCGCAAGACCAGAGGCAGCCTGATAGGCATGGTGAACGAGAGAGAGTTTGGCGTGTCCTACCTAGAGGCCAACATCACAGACAGTGTTGAGGATGGGAGCAGCACTATGCAGGCACGCCTGGACAACATCCCTCCCAGTGTGGGTGAGTGATCGCATGTTATATTCCCCTGGGGTGATGTCACATGTTTGGAGATAAAGACCTTCATTTTAGCACCTGTTGTTGTACAGCAGTCTTTGGTTGGACACAAGTGTATAAACAAAACTGTTGGTCAGTCCAACATGTTATTGAAATAGACTCCAAGGTTTAGTTAAAGTTGCTAACTTTTTGAAATTTGCACAGTATGGGTTCAGCAAGCTTTTTAAGACAAACCTTTCAGATTTAAATTCATAGGATGCAACATAGGAATTGCATCCAGTCTAACTTTAAAATATAGGCTTCTTTTAAATGGAAAAAGTATGTATTAATTATTTTTTTGAGAAAAACAATATATTTTATTTTACTCAGTGATGACCTGCAGTTTCATGGAAAGTTTGGAATATGTTCTGTTCTTTAAGAGCTAATTTTTGGGATGTGGTCCTTATCCTGTGTAGGCTGTACTGTTTTTCTGTGGTTCTGTAAGAGGCCAGGAGTTGATGCTGTTTCATTGTAGGTCCCTTGTTGCGGGTGTTGGTGTCTGCTTTTGCTCCCATCTACTGGACCACTGTGCTACAGAGTGGAGACACCAGAAACGGCTACTCCTTCACTGAGGGCCAGTTTAGACAGGAGTCTCAGCTGGAGTTTGAGACTGGTAAGTTTCGCCCCACATGAGTTTTATTATGTAAGCATGTCAAGAATGAGTGTTAGCTAAAAGATATTTAAAGCTGTTGATTTATTTAAGACACCATTTATGAGTCCTGCATCAGGTCAGGTACCCGGCAGGTGACCATGAAAAGGTGACTTGCGGTTGGGATTTTGTCCTAATTTGTATAAGATTTATTATTATGACAGTTACTGAAACACATGATTATTATAGGATCTGCGGTTTCAGGTCGGGCCACAGATCTTGTGTTGACAGGTCACGTTGCAGATCTCATTGGTCATATGTGTCAGTGGCAGGACAGATGCAGTATTGCACATCATGGTGCCGGGGAGGATTTTATCCTCAGCGCCAACACACACAAAAATGTAGACATAAGTTTTCAATTCATCAGTGTTTTTTCTGTTGTTTACAAAACAACCAGCAGATGGCACCACTCACTGTCACTGACATTCATGAGTTTACACAGGAAGGCTGTTAATTCAAAACAGTATCATCATGCTTCCTTGTGCTTGTAAATGAGTGTTTTTTAAATCTCTCTAAACAGGGGAGATCCTCCGTTTGACCCATGTTGCCAGAGGTCTGGATTCAGAGGGAGTTTTACTGATTGACATTGTAATTAACGGATTTGTACCTCCTTCATTAACATCATCTCATCTGACCCTACAGGTGCGTTCACTTCTGTCATTACATTGTGTATTTAAAGACCTCTGTATCTCACTTGAGAATATACTGACGTACGTGAGTTCCTCTTCATTTCTTTGACCCAATTTCTTGTGCGTCCCGCAGGAGTTTGATGAGTCATATGTGCAGACGGGCCAGGGGCAGCTGTACTCGTGGTCATCACAGACCCACCAGAGAGGAGGAAACCCCATGGTGCTGCGCTGTAATCACACCATTATTTATGAGGGCCAGGAGGAGCGCCAGGGCCCTCTGCTCCAGCTGCTCAAGGTCTCCGGGTTGAACAGCGTGTACAACATGTTTACTCTCACTTTGGACTTCCATATCACTGCCAATCTTCTCATACCAGGTCTGGAGAAAACATACAGTGATTTAAAGATTTGAAACTTATCACTGAAAGTATCACGACATCACATAAAAATACTTGATCTGAATGTTCAAACAGCTATGAACTGAACTTTTCTGCTTGCAGATGGTTATGGAGACACATGCCCAAAAGGTTTCGTTCTTGACACAGCCTCCTACTGTGCTGGTATGCTGCTTTCCCTTTTTTATGCCTCATTTCTCTTTGAACATTTGTCACTGTACAGTTTTATTATCATGACTCAATGTGTCTTTATTAGATGAAGACGAGTGTGCGCTCCAGTCTCCCTGTTCTCACTCATGCAACAACATCATGGGAGGCTTTTCCTGTGCCTGTCCCTCTGGCTTCACCATCTCTACAGAGACCAACACATGCCAAGGTGAGACAAAAAACAACATAACATGCTAAGGTATTTGATTTATTACCATATATACAATGGTAATATCCTAGTTAAAGGGACAGTTCACTCCAAAATCAAAGATACATATTTTTCCTCTTACCTGTAGTGTTGTTTATCAACCTAGGTTGTTTGTGTGAGTTTCCAAGTGTTAGAGATATCAGCCACAGGGATGTCTGCTTTCTCTCAAATATAATGGAACTAGATGGTACTCAGCTTTTGCTGCTCAAAGCGCCAAAAAATACATCTGAAAAAATTCAACAGCAATATCTCTTTCCAAAAATTATGACGCAGTTACTAAAGATAATACACAGACCTTGTTGAGAGCAGTTTTATGTAGGAACTATTTTCTGTCTACCAAAGTACACCTCCCAACCCTATCATTACGCAGAGGGAAGCTTGCATCTACTGCTACCTCACCTGGCACCACTAAGCCAGCTAACGTTACAGCTCAGCCAAGGAGCACTGTCACAAGCATGAGCCTCTTGCCCATGTGTAGATGCACACTTCCTTCTGCGTGGTAATATGGTCGGTGGGTCCATTTTGGTAAAAGGAAAATAGTTCCTAGATGAAACTGCTCACAACAAGGTCTGTGGATTTTCTAAAGTAACCAGGACATAATTTCTGGAAGAGACATTGCTGCTGAGTTTTTCAAATGTATTTTATTTGGCGCTTTGAGCACCACAAACAGAGTGCCATCTAGTTACATCATATTTGAGAGAAGGCAGACATCTCTACAGCCAATATCTCCAACACTCTGCAACTCACATCAAAATAATCTAGATTGATAACTAGCACTACAGGTAAGAGGAAAAACATGTATATTTGATTTGGAGATGAACTGTAGCTTTAAGTAAAGGAAAAACCATCTGTTGTGGTAATTGTAGTATTTGGCCTTATACTTGTTTCACTTCATACCAGATATTGATGAGTGTTCCCAGGGCTCACACATGTGCCACTACAACCAGCAGTGTGTCAACACAGTGGGCACATATCGCTGCCAGGCCAAGTGTGGACCAGGATTTAAGCCCAGCATCACAGGAACCAGCTGTGAAGGCAAGTCACTGTTAAATTGTCTACACGTTTCACAAGGAGGCATAACAACTTATCCTCTACTGTAGTTGTAGGCTGGTAACGTTTAAAAACTTACTAATACCAGCACTAATACCAGTGCTCTTAAAGTGATACTGCTACCCACAGAGTATTTCATTCAATATCCATAATGTGAATGGATTGGTATGTAGTATAGCCATACTATTGGACGTTTTGGTGGCATCTCAGCACACTGGACTGTCTGTGCCTTCAAATACGCTGCACTTAACTTCACCACACAACAGACTATATGGGTTGTAGCTGCTTCTACTGGAGGTGTCTGTGAGCTCTGCACTGGGGACAGTTGGTGAAAGTCCGCCCACCAACACACAGTGACAGAGCTAACTGTTAGCCACCACATGGCTAAGGTTACTTAATGGTTATATGACAGAGTCGAACCATGTCAGTGTCAGTGTGAGTTTGTTGGAACCATTTAATGGCTTTTGTTAGCCGGATGTTAGCTGCTGCTGCTGCTGCTGCTGCTGCTGCTGCTGCTGCTGTTGTGTTAGCTCAGGCTAACCAGGTAGACGTTGAGTTGACCATTTGCCAGAGGAAGGCAGCTCTGGAGACGACAGAAGGGATACAGGATGGTCAGGGATCAGATCCCCAGCATAAAAAGGACTAAATGCAAGTATTGTTTGACTGGAGATGTTTCGATGCTACTTGGTACTTGGTTATTTTAGTTGATACCTTAAAGGTATCAAGTACCGATACCCAGCCCCAGTACTTGTTGTCACCATACCTTTTCGTTGTTTAATTCAATTTAATTTGTTACTGCAATAATCAATAAAGACAGATCTCATTTTCTACACACTCCAGCTCATACAATATGCTGGATGTCTGCCGAAGATTAATATAACCAGATGTGTCAATTGTGTGTTTCAGATGTGGATGAGTGCCAAGAGTCTGCTCTCTCCCCATGCCAGCATCAGTGTCTCAATTCCCTGGGCTCCTTCCGCTGTCTCTGTCACCCTGGATACCAGCTATCAGGACATCGTTGCATTGGTCAGTCACTTAAACTTGGTGGTACTCCCACACGTTATTCAGAGCTTAGGAAAGTCTTGGAAATTAAGTAATTGTTAGATGAGGATAACTTACAGCTCTGTTGTAATGATTGCATTTTTCTAGACATCAATGAGTGCATGAGAAACGTCTGCCCGGCTCACAAGGAGTGCCGCAACACAGAGGGAGGATACCAGTGTTTCGACAGCTGCCCAGCTGGCATGACCAAATCAGAGAACGGAGCCTGCATGGGTTAGTGGCTATCATACTTTGTTTTGTATCCACCTTTTCTAAGTGCTAAATGGAGTATTTGACTATACATTAATCATGACTTTAGTCATTTGGAGACACAGTGTCGACTTATTTATACTTTGAAGGGCTCATAGAAGACAACACCTGTGACTTTACTGATTAATTAATCCTCAGACACGTGACAGTTTGTCAAATGACCCAGCATGGCCTGCATGAGTATAATAAACAGGGCTGTTGCTAATAATGCTGGCAGCTTCAGCAGAGCTCTGCACTGCATTTTACATTGCATAACACCCGGTCAGATTTCACAGGATTGCTTCAGGGCACATGGAGCAAGAGTTCACAGCTTGTTCTTCACAAAAAAAGCTAAAGTGTTTTAAAAGTCTATGAATTGGTAATCAGAGAAAACCTTTGACCAAAGAGCAATAAAGATCCTCTTTATAACAGGATGCAACACAGTTTATGATAGTGTGGTCTTAATTATAGAAACTCTATAGTCGGAATAGCATCACAGGTGTGAGACAGAGGCTACCAGTCATCTCAACCATAAATTACTGTTTTGTGTTTTTTTTTTTTTTTAATTTTACCAAAGGTATCACGGCTATCATATTTTTTTTAACTAAGATTTTTTTCTTTCATTTTGATACTGTTCATCAGAAGAATTATAGCAGATGCAAATGTAATGATGAGATTTGTGCTGATGCATTGTTAACTTCACACTTTTCAGATATTGATGAGTGCCAGGATGGAAGTCACATGTGTCGCTACACCCAGATCTGTCAAAACACAATCGGAGGTTACGGATGTGTGTGTCCCAGAGGTTACCGATCTCAGGGAGTGGGCCTGCCATGTCTGGGTACGACTGCTGCGTCAGTGTTGTTATATAACTCTTCAATGACACTTACACATGAGAATTTATCTGAGCCTTGTTATACCTCTCAGACATCGACGAGTGCCAGCAGACGCCAAACCCTTGTGCCTACCAGTGCCGCAATGTGCCTGGCAGCTTTAGATGCCTGTGCCCTCCTGGCACTGTGCTGCTTGGAGACGGGCGCTCCTGTGCGGGGCTGGAGAGACGGCAGACCTTCACCAACGGTACCAGAGTCAGGGCAAGGCTCCGCCCACAGCTGGTGTCGTCTCTCGGCAGGCCGATCCTCTCCCGTACTCACGGAGTATCTCGCACCACCAGACAGAGCTGTCCTGTGGGGTACACCAACAGAGACGGCACATGTGTTGGTTAGTGTGCATCAAAACTATTAGATACAGCATTCAAAACAAAAAAGTACATCCACATCATATCATGTTGTTAACCTTGATTGTCAAATGTTCTCGGTATAGATGTAGATGAGTGTCTGTTCAGGAAGCCATGTCAACACGAGTGCAGAAACACCATTGGCAGTTTCCAGTGCTCATGTCCCCCTGGTTATCAGCTCTTACCCAATGGCAGGAGCTGTAAAGGTAAGATGTTAACTGTAATTGCATAACTGTCATCCTCCCTATAAGGGCCCTGAACACCAGGCCAATCAGTTGTTGGTCAATGTCGGGCCATCTGTGAGCATCTGTCACCCTTGTTTTTGCTGTGTGTCTCGCACCATTGGTCCCCGTCAGGTTTTTTTCAGCTGATTCAGCATGTTGAATCTGCATTGGAGTGAAATAATTGATAGGCAGTTCATCTCTGTGCACTAGAAGAGAAATAGATATGAGGAAAGTAAACAAGAGACTAAAGTCAAGAGGGAGTGAGATGGAAACAAACTTCTTATATTAGGTAAGATTATTTGTTTAGTCACTGGGCTCTTCAGTAGAAATGGAACGGAAAATAAGCTTTGTTATGTCAACGTTGGGTTGTTAATGTTGTAACTGGCTAAACAGCGTCTTGAATCTGTCCTGTCGGTCTTCCAGTTTCCCTTTTTGAATGACAAATACAGACTACTGCTGGTACGAAAAGTTATTTCCTCTCATGCAGGCGCAGAACGTACGTGGTAGTTGGTTAGTTTGGGGTATGTTCAGTGTAACTCTTCAGCCGAGACACAGGCAACATGAGGCACTGCAACAGTTGGCCTTTGTCGCCCCTAGTTCTTTGAAGGTTTGATGTGTCTGGGCCTTAAATGATCATAGCTAATCTCCTTTCTCTACCTCTAGACATCGATGAATGTGTGGAACAAGGTATCCAGTGTGGACACAATCAGATGTGTTTTAATACCAGAGGGGGATACCAGTGCCTGGATACACCCTGCCCTGCATCCTATCAGACTGGACGAAGCCCTGGGTAAATTGCAGTGTTTTTGAAATGCAATAATCAGGCTGTAGATACTGTACACATGCATGCATATTTTTGTGGCTATAAAATGTCTTAGTGCTAATGTGTCAGTGACACTTTCCTCTTTCCTGTTGACCTTTAAAGGACGTGCTACAGGCCTTGCTCTCTGGACTGTGCCACGGGAGGCTCTCCTCTGCTCTTACAGTACAAACTGCTCACACTCCCCTCTGGCATTCCAGCCAGTCACAATGTGGTACGACTGTCAGCTTTCTCTGAGTCAGGCGTCCTGCAAGAGCGTACATCTTTTACCATACTTGAGCAGGAATCAGTGACGGGTGCACTGGGCCGAATGTTTGGCATCAGAGACGAGGCAGGCAGGGGGATCATCTTCACCCTGAGAGCTCTTAACAGACCAGGACTAGTGCGCCTCAAGGTGCAGGCCACCACCATCTCGCTGCAGGGCCGCATTACCTACCAGAGCATCTTCATCATCTACATCTCCATCTCAACGTACCCCTACTGAGCCTCTATGCTGCTTTACAAATGACTTTGCTGCCCAGTGGCCTCTGGATGCCTCTTACTCACAAGGCAACTGCCCCAAAACCCTGTGCCTTGGACACATTAGGCCATGCAAATAAGCTCTAATATACAAGAGAGGGTGGACATGGTTAGTAAGTGGATCGCTTGAAGATACGTACCCCCCTCTGTGACTGAAATGTCAAAGTGGGAAAAGTCCTGTAAGAGAAAAGACCTTTTTTCCCCAAATGCTGATTAGATTTTGTTGAATTAAAGTGGAAACAGACAACACCCCCATGTTTCCAAGTATTATTGGTGCCTGTGCTGCTGTCACAAAGACAACTAGATTGCTTTCTGTTTTCTCAGAGTCTAATAACTTCCAACGACACAAGAGACACTGCATTTTGTTTTCCCACAGTTACTTTGGTATTTCCATTGTCCGCCATTTCCGCTACTGAGAACAGTAGCTGCAAAGATACTCACTGGGGAAATCACTGATAGCTACCAGGGAAAACAAAAGTGCTATCTTCTTCTTGTTTTGGTTGCACAATCGAGAAGGTATAACTGCAGCTGAAGCAGCTACATGACCCACCCCATCTACATGTCAGTCCACAATCAGCCCCTTTGCTCTTTGGCCTGGAAGCGGAAGACCTAACAATTTGCTAAGTTAGCGATTGGCTAGCTATGAAGTATTACTTAAAAAAAAAAAAAGAAAAAAAGAGGCGGCTGAGGTTAGGGTAAGGGGAGGGATTGCATCTCCTTACTTATAAAGTAAATCACGTTTTCATGTGTTGTGGATAATTGCTGCATTTAGTCTCATGTATTCATTACAGTGTAGTGGGCGTGGCTTGTAGGGGGCGTGTAGGGGTGTGTCATGTACGCTGTAAACGAAATGTGTCTGCAGCTATACATGTCTCTGCAATGGAGCCGTAAATTGAGTCTTCGTTTTTCAGGAGATTGTACCCTGTGTCAGACAGGACCGCAAAGTGAAAAAGAGGCTAACAGGGAACCAACCTAAACACACATGGTGTCATTGTTCCATAGGCATTACGTTGTGCAATCAACATTTACTTCATAATTAAAGCAAAAAACTTGTCTGTTTCCACTTTAAGCAGAACCTACTCTGGTGAAAAAAATCTGAACTGACGAACATGCTGGATGAACAATTATTTTGTTCATTTATTTACTATTCGGGGAAAATCTTTCTAATCAATATCTGAAAATGCAGAATGGAAAAAAATGTAATGTCAATCAAGCACTGAAGTTATTTTGTATCCATCAGGAACTACCACAACTTTTTTTATGTTCTGCTATCTATCATTGTTTGTTTAAATTTCTATCTAATTCTGGGACAGATTTATTCTCATATGAAAATATGTTTGCAGCCCACACTTGAAAATATAAGTCTTTCAACAGTTATGAAACTGTACAATGTTTTCCCTACTATTTTAATTTATTTAAGTCATTTGAACATATGAATGGTTCAAACAACCTCCAGTCCTAGAAGGTTTGAATTAATAAGGATCTACTAGCTTTGTGATGACAAACCTTCAATGGCACACTGTAACAATGGCTTATAGCTAGCGACATTGTTTCATCTATCGTCTGTGTTTTTATACTCTTTTTATAACACTTTTTATCACGTTTAAAGTTTAAAGGTGCTAATCTGAATGTACTTGAGTATTTTAAATACTCACCACAGAGTTGGACTGCACTTCCAGTTTCTGCAGTGTGACATTAGCTACACAATGGCATGTTTTTCCTGCATTCATGACACATTTTAATACTCATTTCAACAAAAAGTTGGTGTTCAGTAATCAAACATGTGTCATTAATGTACAAATCTGAGAAGGGAAATTATATTACAACTATAAAATGCCACAAATTGCAGTAAAAATGTTTGCTCTACTCCTGCAGATTAAACACACGTTTCCTTGTTGCTGTAAATGAGTGTCAAATATTTGTAGAAATAAAATGGACAACACTTTTGTTATTGTCTGTTATTACCATAGCATAGCATAGCCTCAGTCAAGCTTGATCCTATCCTGCCATAGACTCTAGATTAACATTTTATAAATGGCATGTTGCAGCTGACAAAGAAAACTGCTGCAGACAGTTATTAATCGAGAGAGGAGCTGATGCACAACAACTCAGGAAAAGCAATTTGGCCATCAAGTTAATAAATGATGCATTAACCCTGAGAACTGACAATCTGGCTTTTAGATCATTTCTCCTCTGCCCTACTCTGACCCCAACCCTCAGTTAACCTTAAATCATTTCCTTCCTACTCTGTTCTGAGAACGCAGTAAAGTGGTTGATGGTGTTGTCTCTCTGACCTGTGTCTTGTCAATCAGTCTTTGTAGTTAAATGTATAAAATGTTCAGTGTTTGAAATAGCTGTTTGCTCACTCAAAAGTGCTTAGCATCAAAGCCAAAAGCAGACTGACTTCTGATCTTATAATGCGCTTAAAAATAAAGATTTTGACATTTACATTGATACAATGCCAGAAAGTCATATCACCAGTTGGCTTGTTTACTTTGGAAACATCTGTAGTACATGGTCTTTGGCTCAGGTAGTACCTCAGCTGCTCAGTAGATGGAGCAGGGTTTAGGTTGTTGTCAAAATGTCTCAAGACTGACTAGAAGATCAACTGTTGGGCCCTCAGTGCTCTGGGTGTATTGTTGGTCTCTTAGCTGTCATCACTGTCATATGTCGAGCTGCTGTTTGTAATAACTGTCAACGCTGAGTAGATCGATCTCCACAGGAGGGAGTTTCAACAACATTCCACTTAAGGCTCAACTATACTCATTTTAGGTCCTACAGTTGATAAGTCCATTTCAAACACTGTGACTGTCACTGCCCACATACTGCCATGCCTCCTTTACGTTGGCATGGACACATCCACTAGACACTGACTAAAGGGAACTGGAGGACAGCGGTCTCACGTGGACCTCCACTTTTCCTTTGCTACCTTCCAATTCACATCTAATTTCCATCCAATCTCCTCCCAGCTGTTCCGCAGTAACTGTTTGTCCCTGTGTCCAACAAAGTAACATCATGTCTAAATGTTTAAAGGAATACTTTGACCCCCAAATTACCTTTCGTATATCAGTTACTTACTTACCCCGTGTTACATTTAATTCGTAAAGAAAACTTGTTCTTCCATACCTTCACAGTGAATATAATAAGGAATCCAAAAAAAAGAAGAAAAAAAAAAGAAAATCTTGATTAATTAAAGTTATAGGGATCCACGTTTAACAAAAGCAAAACTATATCAAAACATCTGTTTAAAAACTCACATTACTCATACAGTATCATCCAAGTCTCATTTGTCCAGTCACATGCTCAGTGCTTTCCAGACAGATGATGCTTTCCGCCAGGAAAGTGAATGGAAAATTGAAACTTAATCTATGTTAAGCAGTATCTTTACCACGACAACATGAGTTGCTGGCCAACCGTTGCCTTGGTCAGTTAATTTGTCTGTGTTATTGTGTGACTTTGGTGTTTTAAAGGGCGAGTTAGGACTCAAAGTCACACAGTGACATAAACAAACTTCCGATCGAGGCAGTGGTAGACCAGCAGCTCCTGTGTTTAGCAAGGTAAAATGACTTTGGCACAATCCCAATACCCCCTCTTGTCCACTACCCCTTAGCCCTTGGCCCTACCCGTCGCCCTTGCCCACTACCCCTTGGCCCTCAAATGAAGCAACGAGAGGTAGGGGTTGGAATCTTTCCCTAGGAATTGGGACACCACTCACTACGTCACCGCGTCGGTTACGTTCACACATACGTAACTATTTTAAACAGGAAGCTGCGAGCCATCTACATTTCCAACCGGCATCTACAATGGAGTCTCCAGTTGAGTTCATCCTACCGATCACGTTTGCTGTATTCATCATGCTTCGTTTGATGACCCGACAGACGACGGGGACTTCTGCTAGCTAGCTAGCTAACCAGCTAACATTACGAGGCAGCATAGTTAAACTAGCTGGCGTGTTATCGTAATGTGAAAAATCCGACAATTTTGCAGAACAGGACAGATGACAGACGCCAGATAGTGCGAGCTAGCTAGCTAGCTAACAAGCAACCTGACGACGGTAACGTTAGCAATGTATGAACTTTTTCCCCCGTCTCTTGCTCGGTGGTAGCCATGGCGACGTCTACCCCTCGCTGGCAAGTCAGCAACTGAAATCCCTCGCTCCGAAGGGCTAGTTTCATACCCACTACCCCTCGTTATGCCCCCTACCCCTACACGCAAAAAGGAATTGGGACACCCCTACCCCTCGCGGGAACACGCAAATCTAGGGGTATGGCTAAGGGGGGGGTATTGGGACGGGCCCTTTGTCAATGGAGTCTGGCTTTGAAGTGAGCGTAGATAAGTTTCACTTTCTGCCCAGCTTCCTTTCACAGAGGGCGATCTGTTTGGGAGGTACTGAGCATACGACTGGATAAATGAGACTTGGATTGTAATGCACGAGTTGTATAAAAGGTTTTCAAACTGATTGATATTGATATACTTTGCTTGTCATTAAACGCAGTTGTGGGTGAATTCAGTTTAAGAATTTTCTCAGTTTTTGAATTCTTCAATCACCGTAGGCTTGTGGATACAAACAGTTTCCTTTACGAATTCAACGTAATACGAGGTGATTAATTCATGTATAAATGATCATTTGGAGGGTGAAGTTTTCCTTTAACATTTCTGACCAACTTGCATAATTGCTAAAAAAGTTCTGCCATTTTTAAAATGTCTTCGTCTTGTTCTGTGCTTGTGTCGCCCTTTAACTACTGGCTACACTGCCCCCACGATTTTTTGTAGTACTGCTTCATTTCATCTGCACTGTAAGCTTTCATAAAACATGCTCAAATATGGAGAACATGAATTCAGAGTACGGACAGAAGTCTGTGTCTGTATACCTCTCTAATGTTGAACATTAATGAGCCTTAATGGATACACTCATTGTTACCTGACAAAACTGTTCACTCACATAAACACCATTATTTGAGATTAGGTTATTTTTGGACTCCAGTGCCACGTAACTGACAAGGTTAAAGAGCTTGTACAGTTTGGCATCTGTAAAACAGGATTCTTTTTTTTTTTGCTGTTCATTTCCCTGAAATGACTAATAGAGAGGGTCATGGAAAGCTGACCTGAGCTGAGCTGAGGGAGTGTGTTTGTTGATGCTTCACTGTTGTGCGAGTGCATGTGTGGGGGACGTTGCCTGCAGTTGTTTTGATTTTTGCTGTTTCTGTGATGTGGTCATTAGCTTAGCTTGGATGTTAGGAATTACCAGGGATTGTGAAAGAACAGTTTATAATACTGTATGTGGCTTTAATACTTGTTGTTAGTGAGTTACTACTCTAAGTTGTGAATAAAAAGTCAGCTTACTTAGGTTTCACTCACTTTTATGATTAAAGTATCCATCAAACAATACCATAAAATTATTACAATCGTGAAATATATATAGATCTGTGGCAGAGAAAATAAGTCATGCTGCGGCCTTGAATTCAATATGGGTTCAATGTAAGTAAAAAAACACAAAGGATTTCTGAGCTACTTCCTGATGACTGTGTTTCTAAACAAACAGCCATTAAACGTAATTCTTTTTGACTATGGTACATGTGAGGCTAATTAAAACAGTCTGTGCTTCGTATTTAATATCTCTGAACCATACGCACTGACTGAAGCAGCCAATATAACTTTAACAGATACATGTGAATAATAAGCAGTGCTTGCAAATAATTAGAATTGGCATTAAAAAGAAAAAAAGGAAAAAGAAACAAGCATTACTTTCTGAGAAAAACAGCAGGACAGCACACCAAACTGGAAGCTAGTCAGTCATTACGGTTTCATAAAGCTTCCCAAATTCCCTGTAACACATGAAGTACACTGTGGGGCAGACTGCAGGCCTTTTCCTCTTTTCTATAAAACACAGAGTATTAGTGGAAATGAATGCTTAAGGCTGAGAGATGGCTACCAGTAACATCTCCCCTACTGCTTTACACAGTCAGGATGTCAGGGGAATTGGGGACTTACTGTGCTCCACTCACTAATGAGCACAACACTGCTGCCTATTAGTAGGTATAAGCAATGGAGCAAAGAGCGTCACCATTATTACCAAATTAAACCTTCAAACAAAAGAATTCTTCAAGTTTAAGTCTTGTCAAACATTTCACTGTGTCCCAGATTCTGTCTGAGATCTAATGCCCTTTCATATGCCACACCAGGCATTGTTTGACGTCAGCATTCTTTCACAGCATCACAAAACATTCGAAACTCATAGCTGCACCAAGCACGCATTTTCATGCAAAATCATTTTGTATGAAGTTTCTTTTTTTTTTTTTTTTAATTAATTTTGTGAGCTCTTATGAAAGCCTGCACACTCTTGTGGGAGAAAAATATTTGGACAGACCTCCATTTCAGCTGTTTCTGCCTGCAAAAATATGAAATCCTTTGTTCCAACTGATGTCATAACTCCAGTACATAGCTAGCTTGCTGCCAAAATGGGAGAATGTCATATCAAACAGGTTTCTCAACACTGAGTATTGTATGACTAACATTGCGACTGATACATCAACAACCAAATAAAGAACAATATGGCTTGAGATTGCCTTTAAACTGGGATATGATGAAGATGGTAGCTTATGCAGTTGCTAACACTTTATACAGCTAGATTTTATACAGCTAGAGTTAGCATCAAATTTGGGGTGTGATTAGTTTATATACTGTGTAGTTAAAGAGACAGGCCTACTGTGCAGGAGTTTCCTAAAAATATAGCCTCATACAGAAGTAACCCCTTTCAATCATCACTTATGACCCATTAGAAATGTGTGGAGGTACATTTATCTGCAGAGACTCTGCCTGTAGTTTCTTAGCACTGTAGCACTCAAGTGAGGTGACGTTTTCTAAAAAGGAAGCAGCCAGGTACGAGATCTTGAGCAGCAGGCATCCAAGAGACACAGCACCAAATAAAACAAAAACAAAACCCAAACAAACACAAATATAGCAAGGCAAAACGCCAAACACGAGTGAACCTGAGGTTGGCTTTCACTTTTGCAGATGAGCACTTTTACAAACAGTAACCAATAATCCTGCATAGTATATCATCTGGTCTGGATGGGTTTTTGTTGTGTGAATATTTCTGCACCACATTTTTGTATCGCACTGGTAAGTAACAGCTTTAGCTGATATTTTTTACATGAACAACTGGTCAAATGATGATGTGTAATATGAACAGTGTCATTATTTATCACTAATTCAACTCACTCAATTTCCCTTTAGCTCTATGGATGATACTATCCCCTTCTGAGCACACTGCTTTGGTTCTGCAGCAGATTTTGCTTCACTCTAATGCTCTCATCAGAATTGTATCCACATGCAGGGAGCTGTGAAAAAATATACCGTAAATTACCTGTCCAGCACTTAACAGTTGCTAGTTAGCAACTAGCTGATGATGATAGTGAAGTATTTAGCTACTAAAGAGCCATATGTTTCCTTCAGGAGTTGTTGAAAACCAAAACATCTGTGTGAGTACAAGAGACCCTCAGAAAGAGGAGAAATCAGGGGCACCTGGATGATGGACAGTTCAAGGCTTATTTGCACTGAGGACAGTTTAATAGTCTGCTGTCAATCATTGGGCCTAATAATGGTTGGTAAAATAAAGGTAATTACAAGGCTACAACAAAGGCCACGATCTGTTCAGATATGTCTTGCAGCTTGCCTAGGGCGACATTGAAAGTGAGCGCACATCAGAGAAGTTTGCCTTTAGACTTGTCTTTTCAATTTTACCCAAACCATGACCGTTTTCCTAAACCTAACCATGAAAGGGCAAATTCCAAACAGCAAAGAGGCCAAAGTTGGCTTTACACGAACCATCAACAGTGAGCAACCAATTGTTGTCATCATCACCACCAAAGAAGGCCTGCCTCTTAATTCTCCTGATTGGACAATGAGATAAAACGGCAGTGATTGGGCACTCTTTGGCTCTGAGTTGAAGTTTTTCCAACTCAAGGCGTTCAGGTTGCTCTGCAAAAACATGAGGTGCTAGCAACTCAATACCAGCGAGCAAAATGTTTCACAAAACGCTGCCCTGGGCTGCTAAAGAACGCTCTGTCTGACTGGGGCCTATATATTAGACTTATATCTGTCAGATGGTCTGAAACCCGACACCAAATGAATGTTAATGTTGCTTTGCATCTGCTGGATGTGTACAAGGGCGCCTGTTTGCTAACACTTAACAAGTAGCTCAGCTGCCCACAAATGGGTCTCCGTCTTAGCTCTGGCATTTAGCAGCTACGCTCCTCAAAGTGGTTGCTTTTTAAGATCTGGGGAAAACTGCATTTTCCTACTATACATCTTGGGCTTGGAGTAAACTGCGAAAAAAAAAAAACCCCAAAACTTTATATCCATTAATGCATTTAAGGGCACCATTAAAAATGTGGTTATGGAAGCAAGTGGTTGTTTTTCTTGAGAGACCACTGTGTTAAATCGCTGTTCCACTGCTTTATTGTGAAATTTTGGATGTCATGTTGTATATGTTGTGTTTTAATATGCTGTGATTTTGCACAGCTACTTGGCCAGATCTGTCTCGTAAAAGAGATTTTTGATCTTAATTGGATTTCCTGGTAAAATAAGGTAAAAATAAAAGAGTAGTTGATGCAGCTTTTGTTGCATTGTCTTGGTTACTGTTTTAGAAGTCAATGAATTTGGAAATGATTCTGTAGCATGGCGCAGTTGAGTGTTGTTTGGGTTGTGGGGCTTTTTAAAACATTGTCTCGCTTTTCCAATATCTGCTGTCAAAGAGCAGATTAAGATATGCCATGTAACAATAGGAGCATGAAAAAAGTTACTTTAAAAAAAGGAAAAAAAAATTAACATGATGTCAGTTTTTGTTCACCCAACAAGTTGGATTCGGTTTCCCAGACATTTTTCTTTGACACTGCACTGCACAAAAGGGCTGTCACTGAGAACGGCTGACGCAAACCCTTTTTCAATCCAAACCAGTAATGAACATGAGTAATGCCTCAGCTTCAGACTGTCATAACTCTACAGTCTGTAACTAAGTGTGGTGAGATTGAGTAATACTATGATGTGGTGACTAAGAAGTGATGGTAAAAGTGTAGTTGAGGATGTGGAGAGCCTGTCAAAGACTCCATGTGCAAGGTCAAAAGTACGAGATACACAAGACACGAGATAGCGAGTGTACCTGTGTTTGCATCATAGAGATGGTCAGTGTTTTACTTCATTGCCAGATCATTACAAATGTCTGTGTCAAGTTCAGAATTGGCTCTGTGAAGTTAAAGTGAGCTTTGAGTACTTGTTCCACCGGCTGTAGTAACAATCACAGGCCCTTGTCCAGTCCTATGTCCCCTCTATGTGTGTGTGTGTGTGTGTGTGTGTGTGTGTGTGTGTGTGTGTGTGGAAGCATAAGTCCTGCCTCCGTATCAACTCACATAGGATGAGGCCAAAAATGTAAATGTAATCAGGGTGCACACTGCAGTGACTTGTGTATGAATATAAAGATCTTGGCAGCGTGTTTTAAAGCCATTAATAGAATTCGCTAGCACACACTTAGTCAACATAGCACTTCAGTGTGGAGACAAATTTATGAAAGTGAAGTATATTTTTCCAGATGACATATTAGGTTTCTTGCTTCATACAGTTGCACTGCCAATAAACGTGATAATCAACGTACATATGTGACACACTCTTACCCAGAGCATTACCCTATGCCTTGCTGGAAATAACGTGTGCACAGATGAAAAGGATGCGATGGTAATATTTACTTGTCGCCATGGCAGCAGTGAAATATACAATATATAAAAGTCTTGAGAAAAGTAGGCCAGTGGAAAAAGTATAAGTGTTGAATGAATGCAATGCGATGTAATTTGTGTGGTAAAAGCTGGGAGGTTATTTACGATGCATATGCGCTAATTTTTCACCTTGGTGTTGCAGTTTTGTATCCATGTTGTTTCTCTGATACAGGCTGATCGCTGGGGCAGTGACAGAGTGTGCATGAGCTCATGGAGATATGCATTACAAATATGAAATAGTGCTTCAATGAAGAACTGCTCTCAAGGCTATCACCCCTCTCAGTAGGGCAATAAAAAACAAGCACACTGTGTGGTATACTACTTGACATCATTCTCTTCAGCCGGCTTGACAATATTTCCTGCACACGTAAGGGAACAGCTTGCCAAGAACATCAATGAGTTTTGGACCAGTGTTTACCCTTTACGGGCCCGTATAAGACTTCATATGGCTGTCTGTAGAATGTGCAGCCAATGATATCATTACTATCTGCTGCTGGGACAGTCGCGCTCCGCCAACCACCCACAGTGCTCCCTCACTCTAATAATTGCCATCAGGAAATGCGGGAAGTCACCAGCCTGTCGATATGTGGGATAACACTTTCATGTGTTCTAAACATGTTGGCTGGAATGTAGCTGTTGTGTGTGTGCATGCGCCTGCTTGACTTTTAATGTGGGCCAGACGCTGACTTCATCGCCACAACGCTTACCACAGTAGTTCCATCCATCCTGCTTCCCCATCCGTCAGCCAAGCTCTGCTTCCTACCATTACTCCCTGGGACTGCAGATGAGGGGAAAAAGGGACGGGTATCAAATCCTACCATTTTGTAGCTACGGGTGGAAAAGAGGTAAAAGAGACCACCACATGTTGAAACAGAGAGAGCCCGCACAGTTCTTTGGTTGCATTCCATACAAAGTCTCAAAGCTACTGTTTTGGGTTCGATTCTGCGGTTAATATCATTCACATCGGCCCAGGCACTACGGCACAACTACAGACGCCAGGTTTGCTTGTTCCTCACACATATTTTTTCCAAGCAAATTGACTTTCCAGACCCCAATGAATAAAAACTATTATGTAAGCCTTCAGAGACAATAAGACAATCATAGCAAACTGGTAGCATCGGGTAGATGCGGAGACTGAACTATAAAGTAAGCATGCATAATTCAAAACAACTGTGCAAACTGAGTCTTATGTTACAGTTGGCAACTTTTATGAAAGTAACTTTTTGTCACATTTGCTGAACCTGACACTATTTCCTGACAGTAGTACACAAGAATGTCTGTGGAAATAATCATGTGTCTCCTCCTACTGCTTCTGAGGACATTTTGTATAATCCACAGCAGCTGAAAGAAAACAACCTATCAGAGCAGATGAGTCTCTGATGCAGCTGATAATTGTGCCAATTCTTGCTCATGAACTGCAGTCAAACTGTCAAACCAGGCAGCACTGATCAAATATGAATCAAGATTCTGTTACTGCAAGGTGACCTCTAACTCACCTGGTAGAATGTGCGTCCCTTATAGACTGAGTCCTTGCAGCGGCCCGGATTTAAAAACAAATAAAAAAAATTGTGTTACTGCATTGCTTATTTCTCACCTCAAATGTAAAATATTTTAGTGTACTGTTTACTAGAGTTGGGACGATTTTCCATTTTTGCCGGTCTGGATTGATGTACGAGCTTAAAGCTGTTTGTTTTAATGTATACTAGCTGAACCAGCATTTGTCTTTATGACACGCTCTAGCAAAATAAAAGGTAGCCTACATCACTAACCTGTACTGACAGCGTCACAGTGCTAAAGCCAACTTGTATTGCATTGGTAATAAGCAATATGACAAGGTGATGAACATAATATTATGTTTGTTTATAAATGGACCAACAGAGACGACAGTGTGTGACAGGCCGTAAGCCAAGCACAGCAACATAAAATGAGATCAAGTTTGAGCAGAGATGGGAGAGGAAGAGCTGCACCCACTGTTTGTTTACTATAACATTCATGTGTTTTTTGGGCTGATGAGACAAGACACGGCAGAGTTAGTCTCTCAAGAAAATTAAAACTTACCAATATGGCAACACTTTGGATTTGAGGCAGACAAAAGAGGTGTGCTACCTGGCTGCAGGCAACATGGTGCATCGTTTAGCACTGAACATTTTTCGGACACCCTTCTGTTTATAGGCTACCTGCCACTCACACTGAAAGCTCCGCTATGGACGAAGAACGGCTGATTCATGAAGGTAAATTGAGGAATTATCAACACTTATTTCACTATAAAAACCTAAAAAAAAAAAGGTGGCAGCTGACTGGAGGGAGTTTGCCAGGGAGCTGAAAGTTTCTGATAAGGTAAATGGCCATCGTTACAACAAGCTGGGATACTTGCTGGTGGCTATATTGAGTGTCATTTCTAGTAAATGTCACAGTATAAAACACTTTTTGTTTTGAAATGTAACGTTATAAATTTAGGAAGATAGCAAGTAGGCTACTCACCCACCTTTTTAGTGGTTACATATCCAGTCTGATCTGGAGCACACAGTTGATAGGCCTACGTGGTTTATTTACATGATGTGACAGAAGTGCATATTTAATGTATTCAATGTGGACAGAGAGCTCTGATGTGCGATGCAAAGTGATAACAGCACATTTGCTGTTGGGGCACAGCGTCATTATGTTTCAATCGGGAGCGACTCCTGAGTCAATGTGTAAATTCTGGTATATCTGGTCCGGCTCATAATATCAAAACAATTTTGAAAAAATTTACACATGCCCAACCCTACTGTAAATTCAGAAAATTTGCTCTGGCTTGACAGTTTTCAGCAGTGGCCAGGCTACAACCGTCCTCTTTTTACAGTTACACAGTAAACTTAATTATGTTTCTAAAAACATTTGAGGCGAGAATTAGGCATTGCAGTAACAGAATCCTGATTCATATTTGATCAGCGCCGCCTAGTTTGACAGTTTGACCGCAGGTCACGAGCAGTGACTGACATGATCGACAGCTGCGTTTGAGACTCCTCAGTTCTGATTGTTTTTTTCATTCAGCCACTGTAGATACTAGCAAATGCCATTTGAAACACTATGAGGAGGCGGAGGAACATTTGTATGTTTGTTAGTTATTTTTTTTGTCTAATGTACTACTGTCAGGATACTGTGACATTTTCAATAAATTAACTTTTTTTTTTTTTTTTTAAATAAAAGTCACCAACTACAGCTTTAAGACTTGCATGTTACATACAACTATCAACACAGTTAAAGCTGCTATAATCAATAACTGGTTCACCCTCACTGCTCTCCACTCAGCAGCAGCAGGCAGCTGTTTTCAGCAAAGGTCTTCCTCAGCACCAAACAGCACACACAGGGGAGCATTTAGCACCTAAAGAGCCAAACATATCCCTCAGGAGGTAATCAAGAACAAAAGAGAGCTAGATGGAAAGTGAATATTGGACCTGGCCTGAACAACACAACACTAAATGAATGCTAAAGCTGCTCCGTGTCTGTGAGATGTGTACTGTCCTCATGTGGCAAATAAATCTCTTAATGCAGGTTTAAGTAAACAAGAAGCCCCTAATAATATGACTATTGCATCAGCAACTCTGCAACTTTCCCCTTCACCACCATGATTAACAGTTGACAAAGGAAGCACGTTTGCTGCCCCCTCAGGATATTTTGCGTCTGCTCCATTAGTGAAGCCAAAGCCTCCATTTTCCAGACCCGCAGTTGTTCACTAATCACTCTGCTGAGATTTACTGCCCCGTTGGACAGGTAATTGTCAATCCTGCTCCAGTGATTACTCTCAGACACAACCCATGCTGTGTAGGACTGGTGGTAAAGAAGTACTTTCTCACGCCAAAGCTGGAGCACCTTAGGCTATCTACAAAAATACCACTGCGGCAAATAGTCATATGCTACACCGGTAGTTAAAGAAAGACAGTGTTTTGCAGGTAAACTGTTAATGTCTGTCCATAATGTTCCCCATTTTAAACTATTTGGTCAGTTCTGTGTTACAAAAATGTATGTAAAAATTAAGAGTACAATTCAAGAACTGTTTGTATTATATATACTGTATATTTCAGGTTCTCCTATACATGCTGCTTTAAAAGAATGCACATACAACATGTGTGTAAGACAGGGACAAGATGGAAACCATCCTCCAAACTTGAAAAAAGGGACACCTAACCACACTTGTGTTTCCTGTTTGCAACCAGATGCCCCACCAGCCTCTGTCTGTAATCACACACTTGTAAAAATGACTTTTTAAGTCCAAGTTGTTCTTTTTGAGTGTTTTTCGACAGCTGTTCTCCAATCTGCAGACGTTTATGTGACGAGTGTTTCTCAACTTCAAGATAAGCCTTAATATGCAAATACCTTTGGTGCATCAAAACCAGCAAGTCGCAACTGGCAGAGTGCAACACTCCTGACACTCCATTCACAGGCCTGGAACGGGATGAGATGGAAATATCACGGTCATAAATAGTTTTGCAAAGCAGAGGTAAAGGGAAAGCCAAAAACAGCCCTGCAACTGTCTTGATCCACCCACACAGCGGCTGTGGAGTAACTGTGGTCATGACTTTGAATGACCTGTTGCATAATGATTTGACTCGACAGAGTAAAACTCAGATCTCATCACCGAGAGGCCACGTTGTAGACAACACTTTTAAATCATTGATGGCAGGTCCTCTTATTTCCAAAAGTAACAACTGATAAAAAACACTGCAGTCATGTCGGCTTTTCCAAGGAATCTTCAAGGACCCTACTTAAGCAGCAACAGTTGTAGCTGTAACCGATTTCCCGCCTGCGATAAGAAGTCAGACACTACACAGATCATCAACAAATCTGTGAAGCGAACATAGAGAGTTAATTGCAGGCTGACATCACTGAATACACCCCTTATATAACTGCAAACACAAAATTACCTCACAAGAAAAGAATGGGCCTTTATAGTGAAACTGAAACAGTGCAATAAAGCCACGTTATACCACTTCTAAGAGTCAGTCAGTGCAGTATAGTTTTTAGCAGAAAATTTTTGGTTTTCCTAAAACACATCATCCCACGCTACGAACGCTGTTTGTCTTGGCGGAATCATCATTTTATCGCCTGTCCAACGTTCACATTTTCTAGTCTGGCTCCATTTGACAGCTTATGACTGTCTAGGATGTATTGGATCAAGACTTTTTCTTCCTGGAACTGAGAGCGCTGGTGGCTGACTTCCAAAACGACGTGACCTCCAGCAGTGTGACCCCAGGAAATGGGGTGGTACTGGAGGGGCTGACAGCCATCAATCAGAGCCAGTGCCCTGGGACACACCGTGGAGCACAACTGCAGCGTGCTCTCTGGCTTTCCTCTCAGCACTGACTATTTCATGCTTCTTGAAATCCAATACACACTTATATTTAGCTTGTCCTCCCAACATTTTACAACACGAACAGGGCCAACAAAATGCCCGTGACTTTAGTATGAGACATTAAAGTTTGTTTGTGAAATAATACAGTCCATAGCAACAAACTGTAGCTGCTTTGCAGTTTCTTTGTTGCAAATAACATGCGCTGGCACATTTAGTGACCACAGATATGATGAACTAAAAAAGACTGACAGATGAAAGTCAGCTGTGGATGATAAATCAAGACACTCGAGTAATGATGTTGGAATTTTATACTTTAAAGAACCAGCTAATATAGCTCGTGCCTAGAACCTCTCATCAACTCTATCATATATCGAGGTCAGCTCACCAGTTGTAAGCACCAGAATATCTCTTGAAAACAGAGAAGCTCTGCGTTGTACAATGTGTGTATGCATGCTTTTTTCAGCAACACACAATGCATTATCCTCTTCTGCATATCAAGACTGCATGCTCCCAGCAAAACCATTCCTTTCATCATTGCTCATTGAGTAGCCACTGGAGCAGCTGAGGATCAAGCACTACAGTAAATCACACCTCTACAGTAGAGGAACATTTGGCATGAAGAGTGTTTGATCTAACAGACTATTCATGTCTACTGATAAAATCTTAACTTTGATTTTTAGCTCAGCTGCATTCCTCCAAAACAGCAATGATCAGAAATGAGCTGCAATTTTGGTTTATGTCATACACTCAGTTACTCAGGGCAGTACAGTGATTTGTGATTCTCATTCAAATAAATGTCTGTTAAGTCACAATCTATCTCCGCATGAGGTAACACAATGGGGATTGAGCCTATGGCCCACTGATGAGAGCCCATGCCTTTGCAGTATTACAAACTGGGTATCGAGGGTGACATTCCCAGGAAAAACATAAGAGGCAGACAATCATTAGTAAAAAAAAAAAAAACATACATGCACACACACATCTACACTGTGGTAACCCTTTCATTTTACCAGCTGAAGGGCTCATAAAACAAGCAGATATAAATTAGGGATGGGCATGAGTATTCGAGTACTCGTTTGGACATCAGTATTTGTTCGAGTACTCGCTGACTTTCACACACACACACACACACACACACACACACACGCACACACACATATATATATACACACTATATATAAATGGGTAAAATCTTATTTCATGGTAGAACTGCCTGAAGCATATCATTGCCTCCTTGCCCTGCTGTCGCTCTCTCTTTCTCTGTTTATTATCATAAGACTACTGCAGTAGTGTGAGCTCCAAACCGGGCCACAGCTGGTGAGAGTCTGCCAGCACACATACAAACACAGTGATAGGGCTAACTGTTAGCATCACAAGGCTAACATTACCTTGCGGTTATTAACAGGTTTACATTAGAGTCGAGCCAATTCGGTGTAGATTTAAGTTTATTGGGACCGTTAGACGGCTTGGTGTCAGATGTTAGCCTCTGCTACTGTGTTAGGTCATGCTTACCAGGCAGAAGTTAAACTGTTAGTGAGGAGAGAGGCTCAGGAGATGGTCCTTCAGTGCTGCAAAAACAGCAGTGACAAGAAAAAAAAGGCAGATTTTTCCCATGTCAGCTTTTAATGGGTGTAATAGACATATTGAAGCCTGATAGTTTAGTAAAAGAATTTCAAATTGCACTTGTTTTCTGTTTTTGGCCAATTTACACTCCTTTTCTATTTTTTTTTGTTTGTATTTTTTCCGAGTACTTGAGTACTCTATAATGATTTAACGTGAGTACTCGAATATGGAAGTTAGTTAAAAGGCCCATCCCTAATAAAATGTTATGAATCAATCAGCACCACCCAAGCAGCAAAAATATGCATTAATCAACCATTCAAGCCTGACTCGCAAAGCGCCAATTTAATGCACTATTGTGGCACAATTGTCAGGACTGAGGACTGAGACAAGGACAGAGACAAGAATTAAGCGCCACAGCGCAGTCAAGTGGAAGGTGGACTGTTGCACACAGTATCTCTAACTTCTTAATAACTTACTCAAAACGCTGATTGGTCACTTTTTGTCCTGCCTGCTTGAACCCGTAATATTTTCTAGTAAGCTTACGTGGACCTGATTGTTTCTTTAAATACTAGCGCTAGCTAAGTACTAGCACATCGACTCAGTTCATTTAGTTGAGCCACAAGGCAGACACAGGCTGTAAGGAAAATCTTAAAATCCTAAAGCCAATACCACCTCCTACTTTGTAATGATACATTCAATTTAATTCTATCAACACTGGACAATATGTTTAATGAATTCATACAGCTCATCATCCCTTATATGAATAACAGATTTATATCATATTTCTCAAGTAGATTGACTGTAAACACTGCTGTAAGAAAATTATTTTTAAAAAGACATCATCCTGCCCTCAAGTATCCTCCTCCCCTCCTTTGTGGGTATACTATTCAACTCTAACCTCTCTCTCTCTGTTTACAGAGAGCAACAACAGAAAACTGATGCATGACCAACTAAAACAAATGGCCCAATGAGTTAAATTTACCTGATAACAACTACTGTATTGATTAGAAAATCCAGTTACCAATGATGCCTCTTAGCACCAGTGGCCTTGTAATTACTATGTCTATGGTATACTGTATATTTGAACTTGACACTGTAGAAAACTGGACCCCAGTCAACATATTTCAAAAGTTCTTGATACAATTTAGAATCCTTTAGGCACACTAAACAAGAAAAGGAAAAAAAGAGGCTGTTATGATTTTCTAAAGCCAAATGTAACACCGCAAATATCTTGTTTACTCTTACCTACAGTCCAAAACCCAAACATATTCAGTTTACTGTTGCTAAACCAGCAAAAAAAAAAACATTTGAGAATCTGAAAATATTGAATTTTGGGCAATTTAACCTAAAAAAAAAAAAGCTTAAACAATTCATCTATTATCAAAATCGGAGCTGATTAATTTTCCGTTCCAGCTCTAGTGCACTCCACTGCAAACCTAACCTTTGATCAGCCAGTTCAGTAAACGCGGCCCAACCTCCTCATGAGGACACTTGTAAGGCCCCAGAGCAACACTGTTTCCCATTTTACTCATTACTGAAAACAAAACAAAAATTTAAACTGATTGGCATTTTAAGCCAAATAGATTAGCCCAAAGCCAAACTTTTATACTTCAAAGAATCACGAAAACTGGCAGACTTAGATCAGTCTGTAAAACCTGATACCGAACTGTTTTAGCCAAGGCTGACTGTACAATCCCGACAAGCCTATGACTCAATTTTACTACTCTAATTGCTTTTCACTTTTGCAACGAAGGCTTCCCCGAAGCTAGTTCTTCTACAGTCATTTAATATTCACCGCAGGCGCTGACACAAGCTCTGCTCTTTTACAAGCTCCATGCTGGTTGGGACTGAGCTGCAGTAAGACTGAAAGTGAAGAAATCCAAGCTGCTTTTCTGTATGTTTAAAGAAATGGAAAGTTTTAGGTGTAAGACTGAAAACAAACAGGTCAAGTACCCTGACCCGACTTTTACTTTGCTCTCTGGGACATTCCTCCAAAATGACCTCATAGGGGACAGCAGGCCTGGAAAGCAATAAAACCAGTCTCAGTGGAGATGGCTTTTCCATCAGCTCTCCAGCTTTCAGTGTTCAGCGCCGCTGTTTAAACCTGCAGTCTGGGACCCCCTGTGGCAGCTTCAAGGATGGGGAGAATGGGTTGTAACAACTTAAACTACTCAAGTATAAACTCTCACATTTTAAACTTTAACTCTCTATTATAGTCACTACGGGCTGACTTTATAGCCATCGGTAGCTAAGAGGTTAGCTACTGCAGGCAAACTGTGTCAGCGCACAGCAAAAGTGAGCTGATCTGAAAACATTGAGGCTCCTATGTATCAGATGAACAGGGAGAACTGGAATAAAGGAGTCACTCCAAACAAAAATGATTCCTACAAAATGCACTTTTTTGTTTACTTGTGTCAGAAAAAAAACATTAAAGGAAGAATTAAAATCAAGTCTGTGGCACAGAACATTTCTGGGACCAGCCTCTGATAAATGCAATTAACTTTGCACAGACAAGTGCAACATTCTGGCCTTGAGCATTTTTAAACACTTCAAACTTTTTTTTTTTTTTTTTGGCAAAAATGTCTGTCTATCTTTGTAATCTACTGCAAGGATATCCACAGTCATGACCAAAACTAATATCTTTAAAGCATGGAGCACAATTGTGCTTGTTTTCCAGCCTTCTCTGAAACAAATAAGAGATAGAATCATAGAATGGTTCTTTGCATGTTTGCTTAGTTAGTCATAAACAGTTAGTTATAAACAGCTGCTCCTGACGTGCGTCCAGTGCAAGGCATTTTGGTCTGGTTTCAGATTGGGGTGGAGTGGTGGTTTGGTTCTTCAACCACAGGATGACATTTCTAATAATAACAATGTTAGTTTCACAGAAGAATTTAGTGCTTATTCCTATATTACTAATGCATTATTCCAACTGCACATTCACTTTCACTGATCGAGACCCAGAAGAGAAACCACTTAAGAAACAACTTGAGATTGGAAAAAGATAGGTCCTGTTGTATTTGCAACTTAAACCAATTCTTGCATCGAGAACACTGTTCTTCTTACCGAGCTTTAAAATGACATTCAGTGTTTTTATGAATACATTTTTAACCGAACACATGAAGTGAAGGGAATAGTAGTTTATTTTTTTTCTGTCAGGAGCAGTTTTTTCTTCTGCCCTGAGTGTGTCTGCAAAGCTTCCTTCACCAGGGTTTGCTTTGCCTTGCACTGGTGATGTCAGGACATGGTGGTTTGCTTGTGGAAGAAGAAAGGACATGATGCATGCAAAATTAAGGAAACATTCAGCTACAAGGATGAAATCACAGAATCACTTGGCTGAACAGTCATTCAAACAGCTCTCTCTCTCTCATCGACTTCCTCTGACTTCAGCTCAACATGCTGAATTGGTTAAACAGCCACTGATAGCGGCCATCCGAAGCCAATGGTGCTGTACACACTGGAAAAACTACAAGTGATGGTTAGCAAAACAGGGCCCGACTGTCAGCTTGTTGTTCCTGGGTACTTTTCTTAAAGGACAAAAACAGGAACTGGGTTTAAGAATATTTAATAAATCAGTTTACTGTAGATAGCTGGCAGTACATTATTTAAGTTTTGTAACGCAGCTATACTACATACAGTAAATAATAATTCATATATGTCACAATGAGGATATTCAGTCAGAATAGGACCTCACCATGAGGTTTAATGGCACATGTCCAACATTACCTGTGTAATATATAAATATACGCTGAGAGGATGCAGGCTTTGGATTTCATCCAGAGTCAGTAAATCAGCAGAACCAGCCCTGAGCCTAATCGCACTGATGATAAAGCGGATATAAACATTCAAGGTTATATGTTGACATAACACTCGACACTGTAACACACAGAGTTTACATCATCTGGGAACATTGACTGGACAGACTGGTGTAATAATGTCTGTCTGGAGCTCCGGCCATTTAATGGCAATGCTTTGCCTGGCCAGTGGAAATAGCTGACTAAATATTGGCTCAAAGTACATGGAAGCTATGACCGACAAACATTAGGTAACTGTGGTTCTTCTCTTTCAGTTTAAGGTATTTAGACAGAGAGGCAACATAATACAAGCATAATGCTCAACATTTAAAATAATCTTTAAAGCAGCACGTCCCTAGCTTATTTTTCTGTAATGCAGTAACCCAATAATTAAAATACTGTGTTCTTATCTTCAAATAGGGCTGTAATCAAGTACGGCATCTACCATAAATAGCCAGGCAAATGAGAGCTTAGGTTTGATTAACTGTCTGACTAGAGCAATGCGCTAAACCTGTGCAGAACAATAAAGCTTTTGAGTGAATACTTAGCAAATTGCTACCTTAAGATCATCCAAGCAGGGGTACAAGAACAGGGTGCTTGGAAAAGAAACCTGACGCGTTGCTCTGGAGGAACAGCGAATGTTATAAAGTTTTACTTATGAGACAAGTCAACTGACAGGCACCCTATTGTTCCAAAGTGAAACTGGCTGCCAGTTTTGCAAAGGGAACTTAATAAAATGTTTCATTTGATTGCTGTTACCGGATGATTGTAACTTTTGAGTTGTTTCAGCAGGCATTTTATGTCCCAACATCGAGTCCTCTGCAATGAAATGTGACATTTACAACGATCTGTCAAATGGACAATAATTATGACTACGTGCTCTGCCATTTGGAGGAAATTAAACACTTGGCGCTCTAAAGTGTGCACTGTTCGCATTTATCAGCAGGGAGCCAGTGACACACAGTGGGGTAGCATTTCTTTAGTGAACAGTGACCCTGGTTTCACATCATGTCTCACTCCAGTGAACGTGTGTTGGCCTCGGGCTGCTGCAGGGAGGGCGGGGGACAATCAAGATAGGTTTCCCAGGCCTTGATTCAAGTGGGGCCCAATGATCAGTTACTGTTGCAGTAGATTGCAGAAATGACACAAAATTTTGTCCATGTTTGTTCAGGTCAAATGTTCTAACCAAAACAAAATCTGAGGGTCATCTCTTTCATAAACATAGCTGCAACCGAAGAAGTGGAGGAACTAAAAGACTGAGCTTACACATTCAGCAATGTTTCCAAGGTGAGTTTCCAAACTAAACACAAAAAGATTGCTGGTGTCCAAAGTAGAAGTGCAGGACTGGTTGTCTGTTGTAGTCTGACCATACAGTACAAAGAGCCTGCAGATGCTCAGCCAACTCATGAGCTCAACACTGGCCTCTGAGAGCAGCCTGCGCTGCGAGGATCCTAAGTGTATGCATGTGTTTGTTCAGAAGTGTGGGGTTATTAAGCTTGTCTCGTTTTCTGATGTGGTTCAGGAAATGGCTCGCTGCTCCACTTAAGCCATGTTTAGGTTTTAGCAGTAAACATTTTGTAGCCAGATTTCTCCACGCTTTGAGACTCATGGTATAAGACTCTTGTAAAGGTTCCGACAGCATGTACTCACCATAAAACTTTCACATTACGTCACTGCAAGCTGCTGAATCCAATAAACTACAGCAGGATATCACCATTTCTTCATCAATAGATCATGTCTGAAAGCTTCATGATATGAAACTATTATTTACGTCTCAAGCAGACATTTGTGCTCTAAATAATGGACCTGTGAAAAATGGAAATAATGCTCTAGTTTGGCAGCTGAACACAGGCAGGCGCAACACGATTCGCAACACATTATCTCATGTGCAGTGGAAAAAGCAATTCCCGCCTTGTGGTTCCTTTGGTTTTCTCCTGTGAAATTGGGGTCTGTCTTTAGAGCAAGGGCAAGGAGCATGCTTTAATCTGGAAAATATTACTGGGGGTGGAAGAACATGGGAAACAATAACACTAGGAGGAATCCTCTTCCATCCTCTGGGCTCTGCGATTTAAAGATATGCTTTAGTCTGCAATTTTAGCTCACCACAGCTACCCGCTTGGCCTCCTTCCTTTGCTACTCTTTTTCCACCTCCCTCTAAAGTGGGCTTTTGTCTTGGCTGTTCCATGAAGTAGAATGGCTGGAGAGTAGCTCAGGAAGTGAACAACTCCCTCAGGTAACAGTTTGGGTTAAGTCAGTCTGCACTACAATAAGCTGGCCTCGCTCCAGATCATTTTAAAGATGAATGTTCACTCAACTTTGAGCTTTCAGGTGACTCCACCATGCTCCTGCCAGTAGAGTCGTAACAGAAGACACTACTGTGTTATGAGATCTTGCTGCTCTTTGTGGAAAGCTTCCCGCGCTCAGTCAAGGACTTCCTCTTCACACATGGAGAAGTAATCAAAACATGGAGGCAAATGGAGCAAGTAGGTCTTCCTTCAAAGCAGAATGATTCCCCTCTGTTTTTGACATTGAGACAGCCAAAGCCTTCCGGCAACTGATTAACTACTGTTTTCACAGAGGAAACCATAACAAATGATTTGTAAGCTGTTGTCTAACAAAAATCACCACAGGGACAGTAAACGGAAAATCTAATCTACATTTGCTTCCTGCTGGGATGAGTTGTGGAAAATACCTCATAAAAAGGTAATGCTACTGAGAGAGTAGAAGATGTAATACTAAACAGCTGTAAACTAAAACAATCCTCTTTTTGATTTCTTCATGTAAATTATGGACTGTTAACTGATAGTTAGGATATCTGTAGATGTGGTGTGCTCATGAAGGTCCATACAGGATTTACCAGAGGTGATTTATGCTGCAAATCTGCATTTGAGGAGAGTGATAATACTTGGGTCTGTTTTGAGAAGCTACTGTGTACTGAAAGGTGGCAGAAAAGTCCTCAAACACATCTTTAGCTGTTTATTTGACCCAGAGTGATCCAAGAAAAACGGTCTGCAGCTTCAAAGTATAGCTACCCTGACTGTGTGGTCCGTTTCCATCTATGGGACCATATTGTACTCATAAAAACTCACATACCAGCTTCTAATGCACCCCGAACACGAAGGCTAACAAATCAACAAACATGCCTAATACTGGTACAACTTCACTGATCATACTCAAGCTCATTAATTATCACCAAATAATGACTAATAAACTGGCTGCCCACAGAACAACCAACAGCATGACATAGTGCACTGCCTAATCCATATGTCATACAAGAGTCTATGTCTCAAAGTCTCGAAGACGAAAATTATACCAGACACTAGTCTAACATGAGTCGTTGGCATGAAAGAGGGTATCAATTAGAACTTTGATATTGTACTTAGGCCTGTCAGGATAGTAACTTTTGTTGAACCATATATTGTCCGACAAATAATTTCAATATATAATTGTTATTTTGAGACCATTTTATGCCACTGATATAATGATAATATAACAGCATTAAAATACATTACAGCCTTTCACAGTGCCTTGTACTTTTAATTCGTAAGAATGTTCAGACACTGGAAATGGAATGCAAAAAAAATAAAAAATATTTAACATATTTTTAAAAAATAATTAACACCTGTTAAGTGCATGTAACATTATAGTACCTTTACAGGAGTAGCCCAGAGTTACTCAGTTTAAGACATAATTCAAAAATTTGGCCAACAAAACCAAAACCAAGTGATGCCTCTTGTGACTTAGACAAGCTTAGCCAAGTTCCAGGAACACCACAGTTACCTCCATAATTCGGCTGGTGCACTGCAGGGAATGGACGGTCTGGAGCCGAGCAGTTTGCTGGTAGATTTACGGATGAAGTTGCTGGAGGGTAACACTACAGACTTTTTGGCTTGTTGCCAGGGGTTGGCAAGCTAACAGGACTAAGCTATCAGGATCGTGCATCTTCTACTCCAAAAGTGGACCAACAGCACAGAGCTAAGCTACGCTGTGTTGTCTCTGAAGTGTTTTATTTTTCTTTGGACTACTGGCAATTAGGTGGGGGTGATGGAGAGAAAAAAAGGGAGAATCAGTTCACCCGCGGCTTATAATGGTTGAGAAAACCCTGCTGTTTATTCTGGCATCACGCTGACTAAAATGTTGGTCACGCTTTTATGTAAACAAACACTCATGTAAAGACAACGGCCATATCGAGGTCAGCAAAATTACTGAGATTATGTCTATATATCACATGATGAGTCATTAATTACTGTCACAGGTCTAATTGTATTCCCTGTTGGTTTCCTTACACAAAAAATGATCAAACAAAACTCTTCTGACAGGCTCAGGACTCAATATAAGCAATAAAGACACACCTTATGATAGGGTTGGGCAAAAATGTTTCTACCATGGGAGCTAAACAGGGCTGGACTCTCTCTCTTGATCTTGTGATTCTTGCATGAGCTCATGATCTAGAATCTAGGGTTTTCCCTGCATAGAAAATATTTTGGTGGCCGCCAAAGCCGTTTAGCCCTCCGCCAATGGAAAATCCCCTCCGCCAAAGAGGGGTGTGGGAGTGGGGAAGGGAGGAAAAAAAAAAAAATTCAAATCTCAGTGCAACCGCTCATAGTTCAATTACCATGGTTCAGACCAATAACGAGAGCCTGGTGACGCGACGTTAGACCAATAATAATGGAGTTCTTTGATTCATCAAAGATCAAAGTAACGTGTTGAGCTACTTACAGTAACATAACGAGTTTATATAACTTCTTATTCATTGGATTAAAATGTGCTATATCGTGATATGTATCGTTATCGGGATATGAAATGACCTACATTGGGATATGAGATTTTGGTCATATCGCCCAGCCCTAATGTACTGTATTATTTGGACCTCTCATCTAATAGAGAAGATATGGCATCGCTTAATACATTTGCATGATCTGTAAATGCAAATGCAAAGCGCGCGCAGCAGACATCACCACCAAAGCCCCTATCTGAGTCAGGGAAAACCCTTAAAGTGACATGATTTAGGCTGACATGGAGGAGGGGAGTGAAGCTGTAAATACAGAAAACTGTAACACTTTAAATTATTGTTCCCGGGAACCCTAAAGCTTTCACTTTGAAAGGATTCATTGTTTTGAGTCTGTTGTTTTTAACTCATGGTGTCCTATGTAAGGCAGATGATTTTTATTTATATGAAAGTTCCAAATAAAAGAAGGAAATTATCAAAAAAGTAAAGTAGGGTGGGGTTATTTTAAACCATTTGTTGTTTGAATTGGGATGTCCTATTAAACACCATTTCAATTTTGCAGGCTATTCGTGATTTCTTCCACATGATGCTTGTCTTATGCTATGTAGGTCAGTGTCAGGCAGAATAGTAGAGCAGTATTTTAACTGTATTTACAGCTAGGCTGTGCTGGGAATTTGGGGGTGTCACTGCTGCCATCAGTAATTCCATAAACAGCAAAGAAATGAGCTACGGTCTACCTTGAGCCAGGGTGCCGTTCTGATCATTCCCCAGGCGGCTCTTTCCGCATCAGTCATTACAGCCAGCAGACCTGAAACTAAATACACACAAACATAATGCATCTTCTTTTCCACAGCCCAGTGTTAACATGTCATTACCACATTATATCTCATTTGTGTAATCCCTACAAAACCAGTCATATTACAATAAATGTTCATCATACAATTGATGCTCTAGAAATGCGGCTCTCTGTTGCTAAAACTATACACATATGGTCAGTGTATTCCATGCAGCCCCGACTAACACAAAATCCACAGCTTGCCAGACACTTTTTTGATGGTGTGTTTTACGAGATCCCATCAGCCTGTTAAATCTTAAAATATCAGTGACCATCTGCCAGGTGTTTGCATTCAGCTGGTCAACAATCACTGGTAAATCGATGAGATAAAAAACACCAATAAAACAACTCAGTGAGGTGTAAATGATGGAGGCCAGGCATGACAGCACTGATATTATTCACAGCCTGGACATGTTGTCATCATTTAAACAGATAATGACATGAAAATGTAAGTTATTCCTTTCTTACTCTGAACAATATTTTCATACTACTGTGTAATGTATTATTTTCCTTGTATAATAATTACCATCATATCATATTAGGTGGCGATTGTGGAATTTGCCCTCATTTACCAATGGTATTCAGCCTTTTGCCAGCTGTTCGAGGTCAACTATCCACAGTTGTTAACATGTAAATTTCTGATTTCACGAGTTGTCAAGGCCCTCTAAATGCAACATTAGTCCTGGTCTGTGAGGAGACAGGAACTCACTGCGATGATGGATTCTCTGTAGACCGCATTATTTGGGTACCAGGCACTGTTTCAGCCAGCATTCAGTCCTCTGTAGGGTTCAAGAAGATAGTTTGTGAAATGGAGCAGCTGTTCTACAGGCACACCATACTAAGACACTTTATGTTGATTTCTCCTTCTATTTGTCATCTAATGTCAATACACTAAGCCTAAGAATAATATAAAAGGGTGTGTTGTAACTTTCATTCAAAATAAATTAGAGTCCACTGGCTGAGTTACTGATTAGCCTAATAAATCTTAATTCTTGGCAAAATTATTTCAATATTTATGGTGGGGTCAAGCAAACACACATGCTTTGTTGAAACACAGGGATGGAAAAAGGCCACACTTGACTGGATTTAGTCACATAAACTGGAGCGAGTACTCCCTGGGAGTTTCAGGTCAATGGCTTTCACTTGGAAAGCTGCTCATTAAGTGAGAAGTTTGCAATAAAATGCAAAGATGGCTAAAATTGAAAACAAAAGACACAGCACATGGGTCACTTTTGATTTGGCTGTTTTGCTTGTTTGTTTGTTTCATAAAATACGCACTCAGAAATCAGTAAACAGATTTTGATGAAGGCAACACAAAAGATGCATCCCACCATGCGGTTCATTAAGACTCATACTGAATGGGGTGCTGTTATTTCAAGTCAAACAGGGTGGCCTAATTGGTGCAGGGACTGATTGAATTATTTGTATGGGATGCTTACAGCTGCCTTTGATTTATGGGATATTATTTAAAGGACATCAATTAACATAGAATTTTGTTGTTGCATTGAGCATACATTTAGGTTGGTACCTGTAAACTCAGTTTAGAAAATTTAAATATTCAGGTCTGTGATAGCAGGTTTATTTTTTCAAGTCAAAACAGTTACTCCTAAAAATACTCTTTACCTGTAACCACCATTTTTGTTTTAATTCCTTGCTTTCACATTTATTTTCACAAGCTTATTTTTGTGAGGACAGAACAGTGTCTCTGGGAGACATGGCTGAACTGGTTTTCAATATTTACATTTTTGTCTTCCAGTACCGGAGCTCTAAAAGACTTCCAGTCAACAGACCTACGCTTCTTCCAGTCAAGCATCAGTATATAAGGATTGTTCTGTGTCAGACCAACCATGAAGACAACCCAGCTCAAGATCAGGGTCACACCTGCATGTGTAATGCTGGATGTTTGGTGAAGAAGAGGTAACACAAGGACAAGAAGAACTGGTTGGTCGCAAAACATACAAATAGTGCCTGTCAGCCCCAAATTTAGTTATACCAAAGATTAGTCAGGAGAAATGATTTTCTGGTTTTCAGTTCTGCCTCTTTGATTCATGAGTGCAAAGTCTGGATGTACTGCTCTTATAAAGGAACCTTATATGTATGGCTGTACATGATTTAGAATTACGCCAGCTGAATCAGATTTGGCCGTTAAATTCAAATATTCTATGACTTGATTTTTTGTTTTTGTTGTTGTTTTATTCATATAAAGTTTGAACGAGGCTCAGTCGGGCATTCAGTATGACAGTAGCATTCATGTAATATAGAAAACAAGCTAACTATGCTAACAATGGATCGGAAATGTGCAACAACATTTTGTTAGAGACACTGGATGTCAAACAAAAGCTAGAAAATGTGTCATCTTAAGTATCTGAAAGCTGGAAATTCACCAGTTCTCAGCAGAAGAAGGTAATGTTTTCTCTGAACCTTACAGTGCAAAGCCTCTCCTGCTCTGTGCCGCTGCATCATGTCCGCAGCTCTGTACCAAACAGTAGCATGAAAGTCAAGAGCACTCACTCCCCAGAAAAATTTGGGGACCAGAACGTCCCCAGAAGTATACTACACAATGACTAGCAATTAGGGATGGAGGAAAAATTTGATTTCTCAGATGCATTGCGATGCAGAACTTTCACTAGTCAATTCACAAATGTCATAAAATCAATTTTCTAAATGTAGGTTAAAACATGGTGTTGACAGAATGAAAAAGTTGGAACTCAAACATGAGGGCAGTGCACCACTCGGACAATCTACAGTGCTCACACACTAGAGTCAACCTATCTTGTTATTGACCTCAACAAACAGCAGTGGTTGCAATTTTAAACTAATACCTCATTACATTTGCAAGATGAACATGAGGTAAAATATGAATACTTTCTGGCCATCACTTACATGAATGCAGTGGAGCAGCGATGAGCAGTAACATTAACAAACCAGACCGGCTGACCAACACATGCTGCAGCACTGAACAACCTAAACCAACTCTGTGGTGAAGAAAATAACTATGCTCAGTCTGTTTCACCTCAAAAACCCTGTGCCCACTCAGTGTCTTGGCTTTCCCTGGAGCCAACCGTGCAGCACAGAGGCAGCTCTCCACTGCTAGAGACATGACATTAATAACAACACAGTGGAGCTCTCTGCTCTGCACTCACCCCTCATTTTGTCATTCTGTACAGGTATGAAACTGTAAGATCATTTTCAAATTAATTGATTAATTAATGAGTGAGATTAACTTTTTACAATGGAAAGGCTGTGGACCATTGATCTTAATTGCCAGTTATGTTTCATATTGCATTTCAGTGGAGTAAGGACACCTGTGAATGGTTTGGCACACACTATAGCCTAATGGAGCAAGACGTTGAAAATGGTGCCTCTTTTTCTCTTCATATAATTGAAGATGAAATTTAAATCAAACCAAACATTTGTGAGGTTCCCAAAGAATCCTTGCTCTAATAAACGTACAAATAGAAGTACAAACACAAGTCTTTGGCATTAAAGGGGGTATTATTTTAGCACTGCTGTATTGTACTTCCTGTCGGTTCCCTTACACAGGAAATGATCAGACAAAACTTCTCTGACAGGCTCAAGACCCTTAATAAGGAATAAAGAAACACTCCAAGATGACATGTTTGCACCCAAATTCCTCAGTTTGGGATATCCTATTTAACATCCTTTAAATCTTGAAGGCAATGTGTGATTTATTCCACACAATGCTTCTTTAATGCTACTTAGGCCAGTATCGGGCAGTATAGTAACAGTGGCTGAGCTGGGAGTTTGGGGGTGTCACTGCTGCCATCAGTAGTTCCATAAACAGCAGGGAAATGAGCTATGGTCTACCTTGAGCCAGGGTGCCGTTCCAATCATTCCCCAGGCGGTTCTTTCCGCAGGACATCAATCATTAAAACTAGCAGACCTGAACCTAAATACACAGCTACAGAATACACCGTGTTCTCTTCAGTCCAGCAGCTTAAACCACAGAGAAACAAGCTACGAGTCCTGCTTTACTCCATGTCACACCTGGCTTGGAGGCTGGTTTGTTCAAAACTGATTCTGTTGCCAAATAAATGTCCAATAAGACTAATCAGAGCCAAGATGGTGACATTTAAAGAGTGATCACTGCAGCTATAAAACAAACCTGTCACGTAAACACGTGGGATGACCATATTAACAGAACTGGTATCCAAGATTCATGATTTGCTCCTAGTGTGACTTGAAGATGCTAGCTTTCACTGCTATATATGTCTATGCCTGTCACAACTGCAAAACATACAGTACATTGGACGCTATATATAGTACATACGTTTTATGTTGTATGTGTAATAAACTGTATTTTCTGCACTGGGACAATTTTGTAGGGAATTCTTTGTATTTGCACAAGCTATGGTCATTGGGCTGAGAAAGTAGGTCAAATATGCTGCTGACATAATCCACACAGAGTCATAAACTTCACTGAGAGCCAAGCTTTGTGCAACCTTAACTCTACTACTGACAGCCTCCCCTGACGACAGAACTATATGTGTTTACCATGAAAACGTCAGGACTTACTGCTGTCCTCATGAGTCTATCACAGGCCATTAGACTGCTCACTTGAAATTCACTCACACATACAACCCAGACAGACCAACTGCCATTGCTTTTCACCAGCATATTAGGTCACACGTCATTATATTTTCAAGTTGCTCTTATGTGGCACAGGCCTTTATTTGTTGTTCAGTCCTGCTTCCATGGATCCCAAATCACAACAGCTGTTAAAAAGCCTTAAACATACTGAGTGTGTTCCTTTGGATTCTTTCCAAATGATGTAAAGACGGCCCTCTTGTAAAACATGTCTGGAAACCATACGTTAAACCTTTAGCACCCATGAGAAATAGGTACCGTAACCCTGATCTTTAAATTCCATGCTACAACGCATGATGTCAAACCTAATATATGTAAGATACTGAGCTGCTTTAGGGTTTAATGCTTGTTAATAAACAGGCTGCAAAGGGATGAACAACACTGAAATTTAGTAACTTCTAAATTGAATCTAACACAAATAAAAAAAGTTGGTCACTTGCTACATATGTTCCCAGATCTAATGTGTTTTGCAGCTTCAGCATTGTTAGCAATATACTGTTAAATCCCTCAATGAGTTATGTCGAGTGAATTTCAGACAAGGCCACACAGGCCGCTCATGCTTTCAACATCAGACTAATGAAGTCTGAATGAAATCCTTTTCCTCAGAATTCTCACACGTTCCATATTTACTGGTCCCATTCGGTGGTTTTTGCAACAGTTGGGGTGAGCCTGACAAAATCCTGAGCCAGTCCCATTCTTTCCACTCAGATCATAAAACTCTAAATTTTCCTCCCAACAGAACGGTCCTTGTAGGTCTAGCCACCAGGCACAGTGAGTCCTACACAGTAAGGCCATGGAATAATTAAGCAAACTCTTTCCACGCCACATCACAGAGGAAAATTTTAATATTTCTATTTTGATAAATGTGTTACATGACCATCTGATTCATAATATCGCTCCAGAGAATAAACATGGCAAAAAAAACAGCATATTACAGCAACAGTTTACTAAAGAGAATTCTCAGTTGTAATAGGCTTGTCACTCAAAAATGCACAACAAACAGCGAGCAACAGTAGACCAGGGGTGCCAAGGTCGATACAGGTCACCCGAGAACCATCCATCATGGCTGGCAGACAGGAACACATGCTGGCCTTGTACATAGCCATGTTTAAACAAAGCTCACTGTGGTGGCCTCACACAGCAAGCTGCTCATATTGGGTACATACACTGAGCAAAATACAACCTCATTACACGTGATACCACTCATGAAAAATATATCAGGGATAAAGTTGAATACTATAAAACGGATTCCACACACACTGTTGGTAGTGTTGATAGTTTGTACTGAACTATGGACAAATGGGAGCTGTGCTGCTTGACTTTCTTCCGTTCAGCTAACATGTTTATGTTGATGTCAACCAAGACTGGGAGTAAGGCAACTGCATTCACGTCCGTTAGTGGAGCTGAGTAGCTTTTTGGTGCATTTGTGGCTTTTTAAATGTGTCAGTCATTTATGTCTTTCCTCTAAAAGTATTTGACACTGGACAACTTTAGAGCCTTCTGCAGACAACAGCCAGTCAGTGAACACAAACATATTTGTTTCCAAAGAAAACAATCAAGGGCAACACTGTTCTCTATCAATGTTTACTCTTAGGGCTGATGACAAGAGCTGGGTATCCGTACTCAATACTTTTAAGGTATCAACTGAAATAAACCATCAAGTAGTATCAAGAAGTCTCTGGTCAAAGGATACCTGCATTCGATCCTTTTTGCGCTGGGGGCCTGATCTTGGACCATTCCGACACCCCGCCAGATCAACAAATGAGGCATTGAAATAGATCAAATGTACAAAATAGGATCACTGTTGACGCACTGTTACTGTTGGGTCCCCCCCCATGTTTTTTGTATATTTTAGACGCTGTTTTGTGTATGTGTTTTTTGTGGCCACAGCAGGGGTGGAAGCCCAAGCCAAATTTCCCTTGTGGACAATAAAATTTACCTTGACCTTGAAATACTTTCTGTTGCAGCCAGCTCTAGAGACACACTCCCTGGGGAGTGTTCAACATCCTCCCAGTTAACAAGAGCTAACACAGCAGCAGCAGCTTACATCAAACACCGAGCTGTTTAACAGTCCCAACAAATTCACACCGACATAGCTCAATTCTGTCATTAGGCCTATTAACAACTGTTAGGTAACATCAGCCATGTGATGCTAACAGTTAGCCTTGTCACTGTGTGTGTCTGGCCAGTCGGATTCTCACTGCTGTCCCCAGCGAAGAGCTCACACTTCTGCAGCAGCAGCTCCAACCCATACAATCGGTGGTGCAATGAAGTCGAGCCCGGTGTATTTGACAGAGCTGGCAGTTCAGCGTGCCGAGATGCCTCTAAAACATTCATCAGTATGACTATGCTACATGCTACTCTATTCACATGAGGAGTATCAAATGAAGTACTCTTTTGGTATCAGTATTACTTTAAAAACTAGAACAGTCTGGAAGATGAAAATTACATCAATTTATTGTAATTCAGCTTTTAAAAACCAGGTAAAGACAACACAATATTACAATATCCAAACTCTAAGACAATAAAGCCTCGTATCATGATATTGTTATTATGTCAATATATTGCCCAGTCCACTTCCAGTTCATAAAATACACGTAATTGTACGTCTACCCTCTCACCTTAGATCAGTCCTTTACAGAAGTAGGGGCATTTCACGTTTAGTAGATTGCACTTAATTACTCTAGTGCTACTTCATTGACACTTCATATGGGTTTCTAGCCTAAAGGACTGCATGAATCCTATTGCAGATTTTTGGGTTTCAAGAAATGAGATTAACACATATTTTTGCACTAATATATGAATAGTTTTTATTCAGTTAATTATTTTGTAAAGAAAACCTCATTAATCCAGTTGCATCAAAACATAAGTTCATGGGAGGCCTATGCTGTATATTTGTGATTCCACTTTATTTGCAACTATTACATTTGTTTTCTACCCAACAGTGTTTCTACTTATGCAGGGCACTGAAGTACTTTTCCAACCAAAGCTGTCATAATGAACAACATGAGCACCAGGACAGATCATTACATGCAGGTTATACAGCCTTTTTCAATAAATATTTGAACATTTAAAAACATGAATACAAATTTAAAAAGCTGTTCTGATCTAACAAAGATGTGTTTTAAAAAACAAAAATGCTTCAGGCTCTCTGCTCTTTCTTCACTTCCTCATCTGTGAGAGCTTGTTTAGTTTTAACTCCCATGCAAGTCGCTCTGGGAAGATACATAACACGATTCACTAATTTACCAGCTGTTGCCTGTATGTGAATTTTATTTTACATGGATATTAATTTTTATTGAATCTGACATTTACTTGACAATTTGGCCTGTTTATCATCTAATGGATGAGAGCAAAGAGAGCATTAACGTAGTTAATATAATTTAGAAGCAATTATCCCGTCTTAAACTCATTTTTATTTGACTGGTCACTAATTGTACTCATAAACAGAAGCTTCCCTCCTGCTAATCCCAGATGAACTGGTAAGAAATCAGAGAACTCTCTAAACATGCTCATTCATTCACCAACATAGAAGCCCATCTGTGAAACATTTCCAACGTGAAGCCACTTTCCATGATCCCCTCCCATGTGGTGCTCGCAGCTTTAAAATGCATTGATTGGTTACTATTTCAATATGGGACTAACATTTTCCCCCTGACATTTTTATGATCCGTTGTTCCTCCACCTGCTGAGGATTAGAGATGGAAAGAGAACTAATCACTGCACCAACACCGTGGTTTTGGATGACGTCCAATGAGTCACTCAAAGCACTCGACATTGAAAAGCAGCTCAGCTTCCCCGCCGCTGAGTAAGAGCGCCATTCACCAGTTAGCCACAAAGTCAGCTGCAGTTTTCATTTAGGAGAGGAAAAAGATGTGTATAAACAATATAATAATACCAGCTCAGCATAACATGTGACGCATGAATCACATTTTCTTTGATCCAAAATCTCTTTAAGGGATTAACGTGTCAACTGTGTGTCCGGCCCTTCAGTCTGGCTCAATCTTGAATGTTATGAAATGAATTTGTCCACTTCTAGCTGGTCCAAAATTTTCTGCCAGGAACTTTGTCTCATAAAGCCAGTTGTACATTCTCACTGTGTCATCAGGGGAAACATTTAAACGCTTCCATTCACACAAGGAAGAAATTGAATCGACCGTGGAAGAAATCAACGGCCGTCTGCCTTTAAATACCGAACCTCACATGATCTGAGCAAGGAAATTATACATGACTGTGAAACTAATATAATCCTATAATATAAACAAGGACCCTGCTCATTGCACTGATGACGTCCTTTATTATAAATATTTAGTTCTTGAAAACTACAGTCAATAGTTGCTTTCTCTTCTGCTGCTTGCATCTTTGTAGTACAATATTTTCTTTCACTTGCTACTAAATAATGCCCCATGGACATTACAGCAGCTGACATCAGAAAGGTTAAACGCTACCTATTGCAAATAGCTTTTCCAGTCTTACTACATTTGGTTAATAGTGCATGGGAACATTTCCCCAAAGCTGAAGTATGACTGTTTTATGAGATTGCCTGATAGAAAACACATGAATGCAAACTGTACAAGAGCGTGATTTCAGAGACGCACCGAGGCCAATATTTAATCTATAGGCTTAAAGGGAATGGTCGATGGAAATTTAAAACAATGCAATGGAAAACGCTGATTGTACAGTATACAAAACGAAGGAGCACGTGAGTAGCTGCACTCATAGTAGAAAACAAATTGCCTTTTAAACATGTACTACTACTTATGTAACTGCCTGATATTTAAAAACTAAATTAAAGCGATGTAGCTCAAACTTTGGTACTAGAGAGAGACATGCAACTTTTCTCATGTCTTGTTAATTTTTTTTACCCCTTCCTTTCCTATTTTATACACATCCCAACACTTTCAGAGTTTATAGTTGACACACATAAAAGTTAGTTACCATCTGTAGCATATTAGATGTTTAAACTCTAAAGGGGAGAATCACACATCTTATGTTGTAAAATAAACTCCACAGCCAAACTTAGAAATTTTATTTAACACAAAGCTACAATAAAACAACGAAGAACTGTAGCTCAAGGCTAAAAACAATGTAACAAGTGATGAACATAGTTGCCATCTGGTGCTACTACAAGTTGGGGTTTAGACAATTACATTTCAATAGCTGACAAAGCAGTTAATACCAGATTAAGAAATACTTTTATTGTCTGCTTGAAAAGTGTGAAATAAAACTCCTAGGAAATGTTACTCTGAAGTTTCTCTGTGCACTGAATAGGAAACTATTAAAAACTAATCATCTTAGCAGAAACAGGAAACCCAGTGACAACATCATTGGCTGGGGCGAAAACTTCTAATGTTATTGAAAACAGGAAGACAACACAGAAACAACAGACAGCCAGGGCAACAGTATCCAAAGCCAAGGCTTTGCTTGAGAAATTTATAGAGCATTGGCAGGACTGTCCACACTCTGACATGACGTGTTTCATATCCTTTTGTCTACCAAAACACATGGACAAGTAAGCACAGCTCTGCTTTTGAAGCCATTACGTAATTATGCCCAAGTGAGAGGCAGTTCAAGTGTGCTGTTTTGTACGCAGATCCAGCCCGATTAAGACATCTCACCTCCAGGCTATAAACCAGGGACAGCAACCGCTCACCCAAGACCTGGTTTAGGTCAAACACCTGGATCTGCTTCCTATCTGTCAGCCTCTTCCCATCTCTCGGGGAAAGCTTTCATTCACGGCCAATTAGGATCTGATGGGTGTAACAACGTGGCTGTCCACCACCACAAGAGCCATGCAGTCCAAGCCAGGAATAGTGGTGGTGGTGGTGAACCAGCGGCCAGGGGGCAGGGGGTTGGAAATTTGAGTAGTGTGTGTGCGTGTGTGTGTGTGTGTCTTGTGTTGTGTTGTGCATGCTTGTGGATCTCTTTTGTGACATGGGGAGGAGGGGTGAAGAAAGAAGGCTGTTGCTTTAAACAAGAATGTGTTCATTTTTAAGGGAGAGGGGGAGGCTCTGAGCTCAATTTGTCTGCCTACTGAAACACTGCAAGAGGATTTTTCATCATTTAAAAGCACCAAGGAGGGAGAGAGAGGGAGCGAGGGAGAGAGAGAGTGAGAGAGGTGCAGTTGAGAGAGACAGCCTCTTAGAGCTGTGAGGCAGAAGTGATGGATTCAGCCCACAGAAAAGTGACAGTCTTCTCCTAACGGGCCACAGGCAGTACACAACTTGCCCTGGACTCTCACCATTTATCAGGAAAACTACCTCCACCATCCAACTAAAGTTACCAGTTGTGTCTTGAAAGTGCTCCAACTTTTTCAAGTGGATTTTGGAACAATCTGCTCAATGTTTGCTGAAGAGTTTTTGGCAAGTTCACCTTCTGCAATGACGGTCTTTTAATAATAGGCTTTAAAAAAACCACCACCCTCCACGGTTGGATTGGACTGAGGTGACAAAGAGTAAGTAACTATACAGGCAGAGCGCAGAGAAGGAGGGGAGAGGAGGACGCAGGGGTGCAGCTTTCACACTTGGGATGACTTTCTACCAGGAGGAACTTCAATCAGCTCTGCCAGGAGGGCAAGGCAACTGAGGGAGCCTCGTCAATACTCTACAGTCATCTTGTAAGCATTGTGTAACTTTTCACATATTTATCTTATTTATTGTTTTGTTTATTTTTAATCTAATGAAGATGGTGGACATGTACATTACATTCACTCAAACATTTCTTCAACTTGCTGCACTGATAAATTGTCCACGCTTGTAACAAGTACTCTCAAGGGAGAATGATGACTTTTCTTGGTGTGGGAGAAGTTGTAAGTAAGCTCTGAATCAGTCAGCCTGGTTACATTTCACAATAGTGAAGCAATTGTTTTGTTATTTTGTTAGGCTGATTGATGTCAGACTGTGTTCACTCTGAGGCTGCTGCACCTTACATAATGATTTAGTTTGATCTGTAGTTCAGCAGACATCATTCAGCATCTGTTGTCTGACTCACAGTTTGGTGCCAAAGGGTAATTCTACTTTCTGATGACTAACCGGACAGATGACTCTGATAGACTGGGTGGAGGGGGGTTAATTCAGCGCAGGGGGATGCTGGAGACTGGGCACTCTCAGCTAAGTGCTTCTTCAGTACTGTTAAAACATTTGTCAAAACACAGGACCCAAAATGGAGTAAAATAAAGAAAATGAAGATGGTGAAGTAGATGCTACACAGCCAGAGCCTTGGATAATCCCTGCTGGCAGATTTCTATTCTAATATCTAAATAGTACCATTCACGTCTAAAAAAAAAAAAAAAAAAAAAAAAAAAGACTATGTCAAGCGCTCTGCAGCTTCAGGATGTTCCCCTGGGCTCAAGAGGACAGGGAAGCAAGCAGTTGAATCCCTTCTTTGTTTCTGGTGCCAGGGTAGTGTTTGGATAAGGGGGCTTTGAGGTAGAATGCTGGAACTTATCGAAACAATCCCCGAGACCCCCTGCCTCCCTGTCTGACTCAGATCACAAGTGTGGTACGGAAGAACACACCAAGCGGCATTAGACACAGAACAAAACCTGAATTTGAACAAAAACCTGAACTCCCCTGCTCCATGGAGGGTCCAAACAAATACTGTCCTACACCATCAAACTGAGCAGGTAGTTGGGGTTAATCATGTTCCAAATGTCATGTTACGCGCTTACATGGATTACATGCTTGAGGTAAGAATGAGGTCACCCTCAAGGTAATGTAATAGTGCAGATTACCATGAGCAAATTGAATTTGACTCTGATCCAACACATATTGGGTGTCATGCAGGAGACTGCCAGTTCTCAGCAGAGTCGGCGCTAATTTGAACATGCAGCACAAAGCCGCCCTGCAAAGTGTCCGTTTTTTTTCCGGCTACTGACAAATTAGGTGCTGCGTAGTTGTGTTGTGATCTCCTGCTGTGGATGATGATGATGTGATTATGAAGCATTCATATAGAAAGTAGGACACTGGGAATGAATCAGGTCAGTAGATACAGTATGTCTTATAGGTGATAAGGGGAGTAGTGGTCCTGCGTCTAGAGGGTCTAGCTCTTCCCGTCTGCCACCACCATTGACTCTCCATGTGTGTATGGCAGCTCACTCTAATGAGGTGACAAAGAATGTGAGGAATGCCATGCTCACGGTGAAATGAGAGGGGCTAGGGTGAGAGACATCAGCTAGTCTGAGCGAGGCTGCCCACCTTCTAATTAATATGTGCTGAGCATGACCAAAAAGGCTGGAGCACAGTGCTGGTCAGAGACACAGTGACCTACCCGCTGCACTCACCTATCACACTTGATTTAACATTGAGTAAAGTCCACAAGGAGGAGTCGTGTAAACACAGACTTACCACCTGAAGACAGTAAAACCAAAACATTTGGTGTGAAGCAGACTTGAAGAAATCACCCAAGAGGAGCTGCCAATCAAATTAAGAAGAGAGTAGTTACTCACTGCACACTACGCTCAGTCGTCTCTAGGCCCTGAGCAAAGAGGATGTATATGACACTTCTCAACACCAGTTAATCATTGCAGTGATTTGCCAGTCAATAGCAGCTTGTTAAAGTGTACTGATGTTGGGACAATGATGAGCTGCGGGGGCTGTTAACAGTGAAGGAAGAGGAGGAGGCTTTCTGTTGTTCCCTCTGGCAGACTGGGGATGGGTTAATAACAGGCTGTCTCTGCCGGGGCAGATGGGACTCTCTCAGGTCCCTGGGATACTGAGCACAGCAAGTGTTGTTATTTGAAGACGCACATTAACGGAAAAACACTCGCAGACACGCACATTCACTCACTCGCACACAAGCACATATTTCATCACAAGCTGCAAACATTTTCCCCCGCAGCTTTGAAGTGTAGTGAAGCCTAGAGCGGGCCATTCCGGGCTAACGACGTCCAACATGGGACTCCTCTGCAGCAGGGGCAAATCACACGGCATTTCTCAGAGACAGAGCTCATGTTCCAGGGGGAGAAACCGCAGGAGCCACTGGCCAAATACAGTCATCAGCACATTACAAGGGACAGGCTCTGGGCTGCTCTTTTATCTTGGTATGGGCTTGCTTGGAAGCTATTATTAGTAATTTCTTTAGAGCTTTATCTCTAAGACTATGAGATAATTTCAGTGTTAATAGATAATGAGTATCTCTTTACGTAGTGTGAAAAATATTTATGAAACTACCATTTCTGAATCAGTCAGCATTTGCTGAGGTGACGCCATATAGCCCAGCTTTGTTAGCAGGATTAATAAAATGAAAACCCTCCTACTGTGCTGACACAAGATAGTTTCATAGTAAATTTGAAACAGAAGCTACACTCAAGTTTTTTTATATTCATATCCATCATGTTTCAACCGAGGACCTGCTACTTTCATCGTTTAACAAAATCCATGTGAGAAGCAGACCGCACATTCTTCTGTACTGTAGGTGATTTTTTGTCTGGCCAGGTAAACTATAATATCAAAAGGACAGACAGGTTACAGAAGAGTGAAGTGTGCAAAACCCCTTTTTCTACACAGGTTTTCTTCCAGTGAGGATAAGTGTTTACACATTCTACTCTAGACAGATAAAGCCAAAAGGGTCGAATGTGCCAAGGGTCATGTTCTTGGAGAGCGCTGCATTTCTCTTCTCCATGTCTCCAACCTAATGTGCTGGCAGCACGCCCGGATTAACAAGACAAAAACATTTCTGCTCTCTTCCCACTTTTGTGCCGATTGTTATATGGTAGATTATCTTTCACACCAGGATAGGCTATAACAAATGTTTGAGGACTTGTTAGACTGGCAATCCCGACGCGGTTCTTCAAAACCATGCCAATATAGGCACTCTCTGTAATGCTTTCTGATTAGACAGGCCCCCTTCGACTCTGGGGAGGTGTTACACAGGACCCCTCTGTAATCCAATATGCAGCAGCTTTCAATTAAGGTGCCCCAGGAGTTCAAGGCCTTGTTATCCTTACACAGGAGTTACATTCTCCTCAGAACTCAGTGGCATCTCCTAATAACACCACATCATCTACAAAAACTGCCTCCACTCATTTTTCTAATTAAAAATGTCTACACTTTGAATTAGGGGGTGACACTAAAGACTCACCATAACTTTTGAGGAAAATAATGAGTTGTGCCACCTGGTCCAGTTATGGAGGACACAGAATTTAAGAGAGACTTAGCTTTAATCAGATAAGGATAACATTATGTAACATCCCCTAATCAGACACTTAAGCATGCTTGATGGTTAAAGTAAGCTCAAAAGAGAAACACACATGCTTAAAGTGGATACAAACATTTCTATAACATAAATAATATAAATGTATTGCCTTTCACTGTCTGAACACACCTTATTTTCCTGGTTTGGTAAAGGCTATGGACAGAACTGATGCAACACGATCAATATTTAAAACAGCTCCATGAATAGCATCATCTGGTAGTGTCTCAAATTTTCCATAAGCAAAGATGTCCAGGCCTGCAGAGGGGAGCAGATAGGATAGGAGTTTTTTTGTGTGTCAAGGACAAGCAGTGGCAGTGGCCCAAACAGAACCTGAGCCAGCACAGCAAACTAAACTAAACACACTCCCCTAACAGCAATGTAACTGACTAAAGAGATCAGCACATCATTAGGCAAAAGAAATATTTTTCTTAGGGGCAGCGAGGTGATTAGTAACTTTCAAACAGCAAGTACTGCATACTTTTGATAGTGGAAAGCTGATTTAAACAAACCAGGATCAAGGCCAGATGTATTTAATGAGTCACACTTTAAAGCCATGGGGAAAACAGCAGTGTGTGCTCATGCCAGTAGTGATGTGCACAGTGTATCAACCATGAGAGTCTTGATTTATATATTACACATGAATGTAATGCGTTTCCTGTTATGGAAAGGCACAGCAGCTACTGGGGTGCTCAGCGTGACAAGTGAGCGATTTTCTTTCAGATCTAATCTTTTTCGGTAGCCCGTATTCTTAAGAGCTGTAATGACCTCCAGCCCTGTCTGGGTTGAGATGTGTATGCACAGGGTGTCTGTGCCTGTCTGCTCCTGGCAGGTAATGGAGGATAGGACCAGTGGAACTTGACGGGCAGTCTTTTTCTGGTCTCAATAAGTCTAGCTGTGAAGGACTTCATTGATGCCCTGTCTAAATGAGTAAGGGAAACAGTTTCAGAATATGTACGCTTATACAGTTTCCTGCTAACCAACTACAAAAGTGAGTCAGTTATGATGTTATTTTTCTAGAGATGCAGCGAGATACTGGTAACCATAATCTGCCGATTTTCAGCTTGATCGGCCATGACCGGTGACCAGCTGATCAGACTAACACAGAGTCAGTCCTGTGGCGATCAAATTTACATGCAAGCGTGGCGAAATGTTTCATGACGCACAGTCGCACACAGCTACACAGACAGCAACTGACTATTGTCAGAGCCACTGCAACCCGTTCTCAAAAGTTGTAGGCTACTTTATTGTAATGCATACTGCACATGTTTTTACGCTACTGTGTTAAGCTAACTAGCAAACTGGGGTATACCATCCAAATCTATATTAATCACAGAGTTAATAAGTTGCTTAAAAGTGTAGCATAACAAGGCTAAAACCAACTCTTTCATGTATGTGGATGGAAGATGCTAAAACACTTAGCTTTATAGTCCAGGAGGTAAAGTTACATAAAAACACAGAAATGGGTGGTCTAACCTAGTTTGCTAGCTAGTCTAGTTAGCTTTCTTACCAAGTAGGGTCCACTTGATAGATTTGGTAGTTTATCATGTGGCAGCAAAACGTTTCAACACTAGCGATTGAAGGAAAATGAAATGGTGACATTACTTGAGCTTAAAGTAAGCTGTCAATCAAGCGTGACCTGATCACACTCCCACTATCCTACGAAATGGTTTCAGCAGCCAAATAAGCGGTTTTTGAACTGTTAAATTATGAACATATCTATTTTCACTCAGATTTTAGTGAATGCTTAATGAAACACTCAACTTTGATATCGTATGCATTTTTACTATTTCAAGCCAAGTTTCCAGAGGCTTTGACAAAGTTCTAATATGTTTGAGTACACTGTCAATCATAGTTATTAGAAAGGAAGAAAATCTGAATCGGCAGGCCAGACTTTTTGCATCTCTAGTTTTCCCACTACAACACAATTATGTTCTCCATTTTCTTCCCCATTCTCTTCAGGGTTTGGTGAGTTGGACACATGGAGCCCCCTTCAATGGTCCTGCTGGGGCTCCTTCTTGTTTATGGACTAGCCATTGGTGTTCAGCAGACTCAGGGAAGTCTGTCGGGCAGCAGCCATGGAAGGGACAGGACCCAAGAATTTGAGAGTAGTGAGGATTTAGAGAGGGAGTTTTTCTATGCTGGAAGGAGCAAGCGTGCTCCAGCTGACCAGCAGCAGGACAAATGCTCCTACACATTCATTGTGCCTCAGCAAAAAGTGACTGGAGCCATCTGTGTCAACTCCAAGGAGCCGGAGGCCATGCTGGAGAATCGGGTCAACAAACAAGAGTTGGAGCTGCTAAATGTGGAGCTACAGAAACAGAAGAGGCAGATTGAGACCCTGCAGCAACTGGTAGAGGTAGACGGGGGTATTGTCAATGAGGTCAAGCTTCTGAGGAAGGAGAGCAGAAACATGAACTCCAGAGTCACCCAGCTGTACATGCAGCTGCTCCATGAGATCATCAGGAAGAGGGACAATGCCCTCGAATTGGCTCAGATGGAGAACAAGATCCTGAACCAAACCTCTGAGATGCAACAGCTCACCAGTCGATACAAAGACCTCGAGCACAAATACCAGCACTTGGCTTCTTTGGCCACTAACCAATCAACTCTCATTGCCCTGTTGGAGGAGCAGTGTCAGAGTCGCCCTCCCCCTCGTCATGTGCCCGTCCCTCAACCACGACCTCAGCCACCTCCACCTTCACCACCTCTCAACAAGCCTTACCAGCCACCTGTCCTTCCACGAATTAACAACCCAATCAGCAACGAGATCCAGAGTGACCAAAAATCTCTACCGCCTCTTCTTCCAACGATGCCCACTGGCACACACAGCCCTTCCACCACTGACAAGCCCTCTGGTAAGTCCAACAAAGTCAAATATGAACTTTTAAGTAACGACTTAATTTAAACCCTATTTATCATGCATTCTTACCAAACACACCAGTTGCCATCACAAAAGTGGTCACAAACAAAGGACTGTGTGTCTGACTACACCATGTTGTGAACCTCTTCATCATTTAATCACAAGACAACAGCAAGTACCCACTCTTCCAGTCAAAGCCAATTTAAATACGGCCCACACATTCCCAGGGCAAAGGGCTCTCAGTGAGAACAGAAATGCTGTTGTCTACAGCCTTTTCAGATGCATATCATCTAATTGCCATGATTTAACCCACACAAAACACAAAGATATTAGCAGGGTAAATACATGTGCCTAAATGGATAGCTGGATGCAAGCCCATGGGACTCCTGAACATATGTTAGAGGATGATAAAGCTTTAAAATCGATGTGAAGGGTGTTTTGTGCTATCAGTTCCAGGGAATAGTCTGTCGCCGTTCCCTCTCATTAGGAGGCTTCGGTTTTAAAATGGTGGAAAAAGAACAAACCATTCCCAACATGACTACTGGGAGCTTTTTTCCATTGACATTTTATGCTAGCACTTGCCATTTTCAATAGGCTGTATGTGAACGGTAGCCTTTGTGTGGAATGTTTGAAAGGAGGCAAGTAATTTCCTGCCCATAGCCATGCAACTAACACCCCAAAAAGTTACATAAACCCTTAACACAGGGTTGCACACAATGTAGAAATAGAGAGAGGAAGAGAGAGAGACCTGACAGAGCAACCGAGAGAAACAGAGGGATGGAGTTGAAAAAAAAGGGGAGGGGGGGGTGAAGTACGAACAGCAAGAGATACCGGGAGTCAGTGATGTCATTTGTTCCAGTTGCACCAGGCAAGAATCAGTCATATGTTCCACCAAAGCAGCAGACTTTATCAGGCAGAACAGAGCAGGGCAGGGCAGCTCTCTGGCTTGTATCTGCTCAACAGACATTCCTCAGAGCAAATGGATGGCAGGGAGTGAGCTGAGAGATAGATATCATCCAGAGCAATTTTATAAAACCAAAAACAACCTTGTTACTGGGAGACAAACATCAGGCTATTCATGTTATGTGAACACTATTCCTATGTTTGACACGTCAGGGGGACCTCATGATATATTACAACAGAATTGCTTTGTTTCCTCCTCTTTCTTTATATCTCTGGCAAACTGTTGATGCACCCCTCCCCTCACCTCTACCCCTTTGTGTGACCCCTCTATTCTCTATTCATTTGTTTCCATTGTATTTAAACACTTTGTAATCCGGGCCAGTTGGCAAACCACACAAGTGTGAAAATCTCCAGAACTTAAACACTTTCACAGCCGATTGAAGCTGGGGAGCCAGTTGCCCCATTAGTGCTTTAAGTGGGTTTGGAATTTGGGGTAATATCGTAATGGCACACAGGCAAATTAGACTTCACTGATTTGCACCATAAAATCCGATGAAACAATATTGACCTTGCACAAAATCTAGAACACATTTGTAGTTTAAATTTTTTCTCAGCAGAGGAGCAAAGGGCTGATGTTGCATAATTATTGTCAACATTACTCATTTGATTCAGAGGGAGGGTTTGTTCATCTGTAAACAAGAATCTTCATAACACATTGCAGATGCTATCTTGTTACTTTGCACAATGTATTGTAATATTGGAAAGACCTTTTGTAGACTTACTTGCTGAGAAGTGCAGCTTAAGACAAGAATTTACAGGCAGACCTTATATTAACTTAGTCCCGGAAATCCCCTCTTCAAAACATGATGTGAGGCCTTAATATGTATGCCTCCAGTGACAATGATGTATCTGTATGTTATAAAGTACAAAAACCTAAGTGAAAGTAAGTAATATAAAATAATCCTTCACTGTAAAGCATCCCAGATGATCAAAAGTTTATGCTTGTGTTTCATCATTCAGTAGTCAGGATTCCCTTTGCCCTCATGCCAGTGTTTCTTTTGGCTGCACAGCCAGCAGCCATTTCCCTTGTGAGAGGAGCAGCCAAAGTCAATTCTGCTGTTAAAATGAGAGCCTCTGCTGAAAAATGGGATTCCCTACGGCAGAGTATAAAAACTCTTTGTGTCACTATGGCTTTTTCTCCATTTCCCTTTCTTAACTTTTGAGATACTGTTGTAACTGAGGGGATTTGATATGCCATGTCATATTTATGTTCAGGGCCATTTAAGGATTGTCTGCAGGCTCTGGAAGATGGCCACACTGCCAGCGGCATGTATCTGGTGAAGCCGGAAAATGCCAACCGGCTTATGCAGGTGTGGTGTGACCAGAGACACGACCCGGGTGGCTGGACTGTGATCCAGAGGAGGGTGGACGGCTCTGTCAACTTTTTCAGGAACTGGGAAACATACAAGGTGCGATAACCTCACACCAAATCAAGGCCCTCATAGATTGGAGAGGAAGCAGGTGGCTTATGTAGGTTGTTTTGCTTCTTACCAGATGTGAACCAGTAATGAATAGGTAATTGTTAAGCTCTCAAAGTGTCTGCTGCAGTAACAGCCTCAGTCACTGCCACAGCCATGACTCATTAATTCCAGCAACATCAGTTGGTCTTTGTGAATGAGCACACAGTAAAATAAAAAACTTAACATTAGGTGGTTATGTCAGGATTCCTGATGTTCCAGAAAAATAACTATGTTCTGAACATTGCATCAGAAGCTGCCTGATAAACAGGGCTATAGAGAACATCAGTTTTTCTTTTCAATGAAACTTCTTTAAGTTTTCAAAGGGAAACCCCTCACACAGGGAGTAGCAGTTCACTGGTTAATATTTGTTTGCTGGCCAAAAATTCACAAGGGTCCTGATTAAATCTCAGCTAACGTCAACAATGGAGATCTTTCCAAGAGTTTTACAAAAACCTTGAAACCACACGAGATCTGCAATTGCGTAACTCATCAGAAGGGGTGTTTCCATGATTCAAAGCATGTGCAGGGTAGGGGATACCACAAACCAACTTACTGTATGACCACAGCCAGAACAAAGCAGTGAGACAACATCCAGCATGTCAGATTTCATACTATATACACTTTTTCCTGCTGTGTTTTCAATAACAAAATAATAGTGGAAATCTGGACACCCGATGCTAGCTATAAACTTGACTCAGAGGGTCCATTTATAATAATGTTCCCTGACGATAAACAACCCCAAAGAAGAGCTAAACACATAATTACCTCTAGAGCACAAGCAACGACCCTGAATCATCCCCCAGACATCCAAACTAACCATTCAAAGCTTTTCAAAGAGCATTCAGAGAGGATTTCCTAATCTGACTTATAGTGTTTTTCTTATCACTGTCCTTCACAGCAAGGTTTTGGCAATATTGATGGCGAGTACTGGCTGGGTCTGGAGAACATCTACTGGCTGACTAACCAGGGGAACTACAAATTGCTGGTCACGCTGGAGGACTGGTCTGGCAGGAAGGTGTTTGCAGAGTATGCCAGCTTCAGAGTGGAGCCTGAGGCCGACTTCTACAAGCTAAGGGTGGGCCGCTACCATGGCAATGCTGGAGACTCCCTCACCTGGCATAATGGCAAACAGTTCACAACACTGGACAGAGACCATGATGCATATACAGGTAAAAAAATATATATAATGGTAGAAAATATTAAACTGGACAAACACTGGCAGGTTAAAACCAATGATGGAAATGTGTGTTCAGTGCAAAATGTGTGTTTGTGCATGCAGCCTGACAGTTTCATTTATTTTTTCAATGTTTCTAGGCAATTGTGCCCACTACCAGAAAGGAGGCTGGTGGTACAACTCTTGTGCCCATTCAAATTTGAATGGAGTTTGGTACAGAGGAGGACACTACCGCAGCCGCTACCAAGATGGAGTGTACTGGGCTGAGTTCAGAGGAGGAGCCTATTCACTAAAGAAAGTGGTCATGATGATCCGTCCGAACCCAAATACCTTTCACTAAGCATCCAAGGAACACATTCTGTACTGTACTGAACCTCTCACTAAACAAAACCTTTACAGCTCCTAAAATCCATGCAGTCTTTATCTTTTTTCTGTTGGAGTGGCACCACACCAAGCCAGATGACCAAGAGACAGATGATGCTGAAAGTGCAATATCAAAACATCAGGCTCTTTTACTGGTACCTCCTGATAATTCAAAGAATTTGTGCTCTTCATGCATTGTTGTTCAGTTCTTTTTTTGTTTGTTTTTTACCATTTTCCCTTTTACATATGACTCAATTAAGAATGTGCTCATTGCTCAGGAGTTGTTTTACACTGTTTTTGATAAAAGCCTGCTTAGTTGACAGTGCTATCCTTTTATCTCAGTGAGAAAAACAATAAGAACCTAATTTGACAAAAAAAAGAACAGATTACAATCATTCAGTTAAGTATCCTTGAGACAGGAACCCCACAATATATATTTAGTATGTATGTAAAGTTGTTTTTGCAGTAACAAGCAAATGAGGTTGACACAGGAAACGTATCCAGTGACTTTTAATTTCATTCTAAATACATTTCTCAAATGTGTAATTTATAGGAACAGTAACATGTACTGACTTGTTATGCAGGGTTGATATTCTGGCCAGTTTTCTTAATTACAACAAAATATACTATAAAAAAAATAGTGCCATTTTCTTTTCTAACAAAAAAACAAAACTGTTAATAGCTATACCTGACGTTATTAACAGTCTGCTTATGCAACATTTTATAGATCAATGAACAAAAATCAACACACCACCAAAATCTGAGGAGGCACACTCTCTTCAACCTCCTGCTTTTTTTTCCTTAAAAATACTTGTTTTAAAATCTTGAATTGCTTGAACAGGTATCCACCAATTTGCTTGTATGAATCAAGCACTGTATTTACTGTATAAATTTAGTGGTTTGTTGATGTCAATAGATCCAACACATTGCGTCTGTACATAAGATATTTGTAATATAATGTATTAAAACATGTTATGTCACTATTACTTTGCAATAAAATATGTACAGCTTGGGTGTTTTTCTCTCTTTTGGTGTCTCTTGTTGTAAAGCATATTTAATAGCAGAAACAACACCTGCCACCAATGTAACGTTTCTCCATTTTCCAAATATGAAAGTAAGAACACATTATTTGTCTGTTATTTGCACTGTTACACTCTTACAACTATATCACCTGTCATGAGCATGAAGTGAATGTAATGCAGTCATTTAGTGTACTCAGTGCTATTAGTATTATATCAGTTTAATAAGCTGTATTAACTATATCCTTAAAGCTATACTTACAAATTTTTATAAAATTAAAAAATGACTTCTTTTTTTTTCACATTTGATAAAACTTTGACTATATCATGACAGAGGTACGTGAGGCAGTCTGTGAATAAAGATCATGGACATCCTCCTCCTTGTACTGCTTCTAATGGCTTTCACTAGAATCTACTTCAGCTTTTGGAAAATAACCAAGTCAGAGTTGAGGAGTCCCACTCATGTCAATCACTCCTTGTGAACTGCGGTCAAACAGTCAAACTAGGCTTACTACATATGAATCAATATTGTGTCACTGCATTGCCTATTTCTCACCTGGGAATGTTTGCTCTGGACAGTGGGCGGTGCTTCATTTTGGCTCGACTGTTTCCAACATGGCAGCGTGTCACAAACATTCTTACTTTACAGCTAAATTGTGCACTAAAATATGTTTCTGAAAACATCTGAGGCGAGAAATAGGCTATGCAGTAACAGTATCTTAATTCATGTTTGATCAGCACAAGGGATGCACGTGATTAAACATCTTAACGATTAAACGTCCGCCACCTCGCTAGTCAGCACCAGAAATATTAGTTGGTTAAACCAATTAGTGTTTTATTCATGTACAAGGCTGCTTAACTGTTATGCAGCCGCCCGCCACTAGTGGGTGCTACAGAGCCATCAGATAGCAGTCCCCCTCCCCACGGTAATGCTCGAGTAGACTGGAGTTTTAAAACAGTGCGGTGGGAAATTGGAGAGATGCCCTTTCGCAAAACCAGCGCAGTTTGTCAGTACTTTGATCTAGAAAATGAATTCAGCAGCAATTAATCTTTTTTGAGATGTTATATTATTTGTTAATCTAGTGAGTTGTTGTCAGATAAAAATGCCTCTCATTTCAGCTGAAATTTAATTATAATTTAGATGTTTTATTAACTTTAAAGTGAATTGCTATAATTTCTGTCGGTAAATCTGCAGAGTTCAATGTGCCCCACATTTCAGAGGCAATTTATTTATTTTAGATGTTATTTTAGTGGTGGACTTTTGACTGAGTTGTGGTCATGTTCGGCGCAAAGTGTCTTGTACTTCAGCGGCACTTAAAATCCAACATGGTTGCTGAAGATGTGCTTCAAAGAGCTCTTAATGCACACACTATTTTTTGGGGCAATGTTTGAAATACTTAATAATAAGTTGTGCTAATTTTTTATTTTTTTTTAAAGATATTTTTCAGGGTATTTTGCCTTTATTGGACAGGACAGGTAAGCGTGAAAGGGGGAGATAGAGAGGGGGGATGACACGTAGCAAAGGGCCACAGGCCGGACTCGAACCCGGGCCGCCGCGGCAACAGCCCTGCACATGGGGCGCCCGCTCCACCACTAAGCCACCGACGCCCCAGTTGTACTAAATTTTGACTGTTTTCTGAGTGTTTTCCTCTTTTTAGACTAGTCGACTAGTCTTAATTAAAATTTCTGATTAGTCGACAGGGAAATTAGTCACCAGGAACATCCCTAATCAGAACTACCTTGTTTGACAGTGAGATAGCAGTTCATGAGCAGTGAAGACATGATTGACAGCTGCATTAGAGACTCCTCAACTCTGATTAGTTGTTTTTGTTCCATTCTCGGAACCCATCGGCTGTATTCAGCGTCTGACTTCCAGCAGACGGCGATACAGCCTCTGGGGGCAGACCCCGATTTTTTGGCATTCCGGTTTAAGGAGGCGAATTTCCGTTTCCGACTTCCGTTTATATATAAGTAAATATGCTGAACCATTGCGATGGTCAGAGTTTGCAGTGACGCCAATTATGTTCCGCCTTGTTAGTTCACCGCACGGAGCGTTTAACCTGGCAACAACTGCAGCCGGCTCAAGCGTCATTGATCAATATCACGCGGACTACAAACAGCCTACAACTGGAAACCAGGGCTCTTCCGCTCTTCTTCTCTTCTAGGTTTGCCTACAGACTCGACATTCACTGAATATAGAGTCTGTATATAGAGACTATTTTTGTTCAGACGCAATGGATTCTTGAAAATGCCATTCGGAGCACTTCAAGGGGGCAAGAGAACATGTTTTTTCATTGTTTGTTTTGTTTTGTATTTACAGATTATCTGCCTCATGTGCAACTGTGTGGATATATTCAAAGTTTTAGTAAATATGACCAAAACTATTTTTTTTAAGTTTCCAACTGTAGCTTTAAGACTTGCATGCTACATACAACTATAAACACAGTAAAAGCTGCTATAATCAATAACTGGTTCACTCTCACCGCTGTTCATTCAGCAGCAGGCAGCAGTTTTTAGCAAAAAGGTTTTAAACAGCCTGTATCCACAGCACCAAACAGCACACATACGGGAGCATTTAGCATCTAAAGAGCCAGATACTGCATATGCCCTTAAGAGGAGGCTAGAGAACAAAAGAAAGCTAAATGTAAAGTGCGTATTAGACCTGACTAGAAACACAACACCAAATGAATGCTAATGATGCTGTGTGTACTGGATGTGTAAATAAGTGCATTCACATGTGTGAAGACAATTACTGGCAAGCAAAGGAACATTACTTTTTTTCACAGACTGTCTGTCTCCTGTACTGCAGTGTGGATTAGTGAGAGTTTCAGCGAATGACAAAAAAAAGTTATTTTATTAAGTTACCAACTACAGCTTTAAGAAGCTTCTTAACTCTACCATTTAACTTGGGTGTCATGTTTATTCAGTGACACCTAATGATAACAGTCATAAAGATTCATAAAATGTATTTCATTTTCATATCAATTTTCATGACTTATGACAGCCTTAAGTATACATCTGCAGGACAGGTTGACACCACGATTTTTCTATGTTGGTGGATTTAGCACCTTATGGTGAAAAGTTTTTTTTGGCAATACAGATGACACTCCTATTCTCAGGTATCTTCCATTAGAACAAGACGGTGAGCCAGTGTTTTTGTGATTAATGCACGTCCCCCGTGGGGAAACTACTTTATATATAGCGGGACAGCCACTTGCTTTTTACAATTTATTTGACATGCAGTCAAATTCACATGTAGCCTACATCATTTCCTCATTGCATAATTTTTAATGCACTACTTGTTTTGGTTATTCTGCTAAAAGTGTATTTGTCTCTCAATATATGAAAGTATGCAAGAAAAAAAAGCTTATAGAATATAAATCCATGATAAATACGTTGGCAATGTCAGATGTCATTTGGGCATTATTCATTATCATTTTAATTAAGTTAAATCAAAAAAAGGATAACCTATATTTTCAATTTTAAGAGGCAAAAACTTCATTCACATTTGTTTGTAATTGGACAAAAAAAATCCTAACATTTGAGTAAAACATTAAAAAATTAATTGTATTTAAATTAACTTAAATTTACGACAGCAATTTTAAAAATTTTTTTTCTTATTTTCTAACCAAAACTTGGAAAGATTACTGATATGTTCACACTGAAAGCACACAGCTGACAGTAAATGTCCTCCACCATTCAGCAACCACAGCTTGTGGCACATATGCTTCTAATTATGCCCTATAGTGCAACACCTTTATTTGTTCGCCTGAATTTTCACAAAAAAAATAAAAATAAAAAATCTTTATGAAAAACGAAGATTAACAGAATGAAATTCTTTACATGGAGTAACAATTACCATGCCAACATGAAAACCTGCGTTTCTCTTATCTATGAGAACTGGTTGCATAAAAACATGTTGTCTCAAACACTATGAAGCACAGTGTTAGCCTATGGAGTCAGCACACCAGGGAACGACAAATGAAATGTGACAGGCTTGTAAAACTAATGCATCCAACAGTCCCCTCCACTGACAGCAGAAACCACCTTTATTTTACTACGTGTCAATGACATCTCCAAAGACAGCTGGAAAATGAAGCAAAAATGACTTTACACTGCAATGAACCAAGCTCCATTAATGTCATATTTTGTGACCAGACTTTAGCTGAGGAAGGTTTAGACAGTTTAGAGAGCATTTGAAATCAATTTCGTATGAATTCCTGTGCCTGACAGCACTTAGGACAACCTGAGATTGTCTAAAGAGACCAATTATCAACGGAGCAAAACGTGACGTGTGTATTTAAACTCCCTCGCTCCGAATAAAACCTAACATACCATGTTAGAGTTTTGTGCTGCCAAAGTTAAGATGGATGCGTATGTGATAGAAGCCAAAACACTTGTCTACATTAAACCGACAAACACTGGCTGCTAAAACTGGCTCATAAGTCAAAAGCTAAAAAGCTTTCTTCCGCATGACAAAGAGGCTTTGGATGGGACAAAGGAAGACATTCATCACTGCGACTGACACTCTTGTCAGCTGTGTTTCGACTGAAGATGGATGGGACAGTAAAATGCACTTTGTACTAAATCCTCCTGTCCTCCCAGATAGGTCAACACTATTTTATAGCAATTACATCTTAAAACCAGTCTAGAGTCTGCTTTGTCAATTAACCTTCTCGTGGTAAAACAGCGGACGGTGTTTCATCGTCTCCATAAACAGAGACGACAGACTCTTTGGATGCCGTGTATGTCTGAGGACTCACCACGATGGAAAACCTTCAGTAAGGGTGGCCTGTGCAGCCCCCACTCCTCAACCAACATGGAAAATCATGAGCTGACACAGTGCTCAGTCAGCACAAAAAGAACCGCATTTCCTGGGCCTTCGAACCTGAACCTTTAAACTGGCCTGTATTGTTGTTTCACATCTGCAAAAGTCCATGTCCTTGTACTTTCAATGGAACCATTTTTAACTTTCCTGTGCTCCCACGATCCTTTTCACCCCACCTTCTGAATAAATGTAATCATACCAGGAGAAACCACTGCACAAATTATTCACTGAGGAGTTTAACCACAAACATTTCATGCTTTCACTAAAACCTCGTGCAGGCATCCCCAAAGAGAACAGACATGCCACATAACTTAGAATTTATGGGTGATTATTAAAAGCTTTACCAAATATAATAAACGAATTAGGGAATACGGCGGCACGGTGGTGTGGTGGTTAGCACTGTCGCCTCACAGCAAGAGGGTTGCCGGTTCGATCCCGGGTGTGGGAGCCCTTCTGTGCGGAGTTTGCATGTTCTCCCCGTGTCTGCGTGGGTTCTCTCCGGGCACTCCGGCTTCCTCCCACAGTCCAAAGACATGCAGATTGGGGACTAGGTTAATTGATAACTCTAAATTGTCCATAGGTGTGAATGTGAGCATGAATGGTTGTTTGTCTCTATGTGTCAGCCCTGCGATAGTCTGGCGACCTGTCCAGGGTGTACCCTGCCTCTCGCCCGATGTCAGCTGGGATAGGCTCCAGCCCCCCCGCGACCCTCAAGAGGATGAAGCGGTTAGAAGATGAATGAATGAATGAATTAGGGAATACATTAAAAGGCTTAAAAAAATCAATTACACTTAAAAACAATATGTGAGCCTTGGAAAACTACTATAACCTCTATTTGGAAATCACTGAGAGCTTATAACATCCTTGAAACGAAGAGGCCAGTGCTTGTGTTCAGGATGTGTTGCATATCTAGCTCTTTAAAAGGACTCTGTGAGGGAGTTGGCTTTTCCACTGTGTCCTTTTCACACCTTACAGTGGTTGAGAACCAGGGTCATGCTAGTCTTTAGACAATACAACTGTAGCTGTATGCCTCTGCAAACCAGTCAATTTGCACTTAACTTTACATCCATGTCTGTAAAAACACGGATGCTTTACGTACATGTTCCCCCTGACAGCACAGAAGATAATCAGTACAATGTCAAGGTTGGCACCCAAGATTAGTGTCACCAGTTTAGTATCTGACCAAATGTTCCCCTTCTGTTCCCTCTGTTCTGTTATGATGTTGAGTAATGTCCAGAAAAGTGTTCACTGTGACGTCACAGTGAAGCTGACCTTTGACCCTCTGGGTATAAAATGTCATCAGGTCATCATTTTGTTCTATTAGTCATTTGTGTTAGGCCTAAATGTTGTCATAATTAGCGTATGAAATCACAAGTTATGGCAAAAAAATTGATGTTAGGTCACAGTGACCTTGACCTTTGATGACCAAATTGTAATCAGTTCATCACTGAGTCCTTGTATTCACAAGAATGAGTCAGATGAGGTCACAGTGACCTTTGACCTCTAAAATATAATCAATTTATCCTGGAGTCCAAATGGATGTTGAAGAAATTCCCTGAAGGCATTCTTGAGATAACCCATTCACAAGAATGGGATGGAAGAAGAGATATGCACACAGACTGATGGACGGACAACCCGAAAACATAATGCCTCTGGCCTTTGGCTGTCATTAGCGCAGAGGCATAATAAAGTGGGATAATTATGATTAGTGTTGGGTGGTACGAACAAAAACTTATCACACTATTTTTTAGGATTCTGACTGTTTTGTGGTATATCACGGTATTTTTTTCTGTTTATATAGGTTTATAGTGGATTATTCTACTGTCGGTGTAATTCTGTAAATATACAATAATCAGTTTTACAAACTGTTTTTGTGTCACACGTTTGTGTGCCATGGTGTTTTGCCCTGTCGGAGAGTTAGTTGTGGGTTATTAGTTGTTAGAGGGTTAGTAAGAAACGTAAACATTTAATATGCCTCCCCTCAGACTGTAGTGCTCTTCACAGTGAACACTATAATATATTTTGCTGCCTATTTAAGAGTTGCAGCAATTGTTTCAGCTATGCATCAGTATGACAGTATATGACACAGGAGATGAAAACCTGCACAGGTAATGACAACCAGTAGGGGTGTGCGATATAGGCCTGAAACAATATCACGTTATTTCAGGGTATTTTTGCGATAATGATATTCCTGACAATATGACAAATTAATCACTTTAAGTAAGTAGCCCAAGTCAATTTAAGAAAATAGAATTTCAACAAATTATGTGATAGTTTTACATGATAACCTAACAGTCATGGCCACCGCAACCGCACAGGCAAACTAGGCAATTGCCTAGGACCCCGAGCTGGAAGGGGGCCCCCAAAGATGGCTGACATTGGTCCATATCAATGACAATATGATGGAACCCCTATAGACACTGCAACAACGACAACACGTTGGAATCCCCCCTAATGGGGCCCCCCTCCTAGCTGCTGCTTGCGAGTGGCTAAGTAGGGTGACCAGACACCCCGCACTGTGGGGGACTGCACAGCATTTCTGTCTCTTTTCACGCATCACGCAAATTGAGACCATGTCCTGCATGATTGGTTGCCACCCGCACTAGCATTGTTATGGAGCTTTATCCCTATCTTTATTCAAGAGAGTGGTCTATCAGTTTGAGAGCATTATTTATTGATTTCACGTTCAAAAACCCTGCCCTCACACTCAAATAGCCTCTGCTTGTGCTTGGATCTACTCTGTTTCTGCTCAAACTGTGTGCTCGCACTCAGATACCAAGTTGCTTGCACAGATTTCCTGTTCGAGCTTCGGCTTTTCTCCTTGCGTTCAAACTGTTTCTGTGCGCTCGCGGAATTTCTGCTCTCAGATTTCTGCCCTGCACTTGGATTTTTTTGTGTAACAACCCTGTCAAAATCCCCCAACCAATCCACCTTATTTTTCACGGAAACACGGAGGCAAAACAGAACGCAGTCAGCTTCCGTTTTTTTGTGCGACACTTCCGGTCCAGCACTCTTACCACTGTGTAAATGGGAATCGCTTTGTTGTTTACCTTGCTGAGTTTAGCTATATATATGTATATATCACATTTTTCAGGTCACTATATCACCGTTTAGACTAATCTGATGTTTGTAAAGTCTATAAACACAATGACTGAACAAACATTAGTATTTTCTCTGTGTGTAATTAATAACATGGTTATCGTAGATTAGCTGGGCTAACCGTTAGCTGTTAGCTGTTAGCCGTGTCTGTAATAACTCACTACACTCACAAAGTGGCCCGTGAAAAAAATATTTTCGCCAGCGGATGTCTTAGTTACAACATGATTGAACTAACTGGAGTAGTTTCATGTTGTATCCGACAACGGGAGGCTTTTAACGGATGACGTCCTGATGTTAGCTTTGCTGCTAGTGTTAACTGTCCCCTGCAGCTGCAGCCACTGCTGCTTTCTAGACTTCGTGATTTCCCAAAACTGAATAAATACCACACACAGCAACACAAAACTGCTTTGCTAGCTCNTAGCTGTCCCTGTCAGCTGCAGCCACTGATGCTTTCTAGACATCGTGATTTCCCAAAACTGAATAAATACCACACATAGCAACACAAAACTGCTTTGCTAGCTCAATCATGTTGTAACGGCTGGATGGTTGATGCGTACATGCTGATTCAGGTGCTATCAGAGCCGAT